>NC_090743.1:28252735-28262735 GCF_036898095.1 Palaemon carinicauda
TTTTGATTCAAGTTGTTGTTTAGGCATCTGTCCAGATATTCAGAGTAATAGTGGAGAAATGAGTTTTAAAAATCTCCATTAATTTTTAAATAACGGCTTACAAGGTGATATAAACGTATCTTTTTTAGATATTCGTTTTTGTATGTTAAAATCCTACCATAAATAGCGTTGACTGACCGTCTATGGAAAAAATCACAGTTGCAGTACTTTGATAGTTGAGCATTCATTCTGAAAAAAAAAAAGGGGGGGGGGGCAACAATTTTTCAGTTGTTAAAATAATTTCCATTTAGTAATATTGTAAAATGTATATTGTAATTACTACAAATGCTCAAATGATATAAATGACTCGCCGTCATTAGGGACTCATTACGTGAAGTCTGTACATCTAATTTTTGCAATAGGATGAGAGAGGAAGCCGAGTAAATGACCTCGTTTCCAAGGAATGCAAATATGGTCGTTAATTAAGTCTCGATAAACTTTCATTTTTAAGTGACGTAGAAACTTTTTGTTTTGTGAAGCTTTGTGAGGTGTATTAGAAAAAGAGTTTGGTTTCATTTTAATTAGAATTTAGGTTCGTACAGATCTTATTTTTCCGTCATAGTATTATACTACGTCTGTGAAATGCAATTTGTCATTTTTTTTTTAAATAAAAATTTCCTTTTCTTACACATTATTTGCATCGCTTTGGTAATATAATATTGAATGTAGGTCGCGATAATGTGTGGAAAACTTCAAGTATTTGTGTCTTCTAAGAGTTAAGCCATATAACAGTTGACTGATTTTGCATTATTGCATTGCCGTTGTATTTCCATTATTTAGTTATTATTCGTGTTCTTATTATTATTATTATTATTATTATTATTATTATTATTATTATTTTTGTTATTATTATTATTATTATTTTTGTTATTATTATTATTATTATTATTATTATTATTATTATTATTATTATTATTATCATTAATAGTTAAGTTAAAACCCTTGTTTGAAACGCAGGATGCTATAAGTCCAAGGGCTCCAACAGGGAAAAATCGCCCTGTGATGAAAGGAAATAAGTGAATATATACAATACAAAAGAAATAAAGAGCAATTAATATGAAATATTTCAAGAACAGTAACAACATTGAAATAGATATTTCATGTATGAAATATAAAGTGAGAGACTTATGTCAGCCTGTCCATCATAAAAACATTCGCGGTAAGTTTGAGAGGTTGATGTGACATCAATGAATTAAACAGGCTAGTTTATTGTTCTTATTATAATACCCAAGTTACCATTTGGAATTGCATGATTTATAAGGCCCTTGCCGGACACTTGTGTTACTTGGTGACGGATGAGTTGTCCCTATTCATAGTTGCCTACGGCTTCATAATTGCCTTAGAATTGCGTGGGAATGCTGACAGATTTGTTTATCTAGCATGTACTTAACATGAACAGTACCTAGACATAAGGGTTTCTGAATTCTTTAAGGACTCCATGACCCACCCTTTGAGTTTGTAGACCCAAATTTAAGTTCCTGACGAAGTCGGACTACAAATTAACCCGAATGACTTGGCTCTTGCCGTGGCGTTTCATATGTTTGAAATTTTCGGGAAATGGTAAATTCTGTTTTACGTGGGTTCCTGGATTTTGCGTGGTTCTGGAAATTTACCAACGTGGGGGCAGTATTTTATCATTTGAGGGAAGTTGTTTGAATGGTAGATAAGCGGAGAATTAGATTGCGAGATAAGATAAGTGATGATATGGAGAGAAGAGGTTTGGTGGAAGAGGATTCCTTTGATGGAAGGAATTGGAGAAGGCTCATCAAGCAACCGATCCCTCAATGAAGGGATAACGGTGGGAAAGAGGAGAAGGAGGTCTGAATGCTAGTTAGGTAGCACTGGATCATTCAAAGGTGACACTTAAGTGCAGATTTGCTTAGCCGAGACAATAATTGTCATAGGTCATATGGCAATGACATTTGCTTCCATGTGGAACAGAGAGATATCAGATTTCTTGTGCTGATAAACAATGATGTTAGGGTAGTCAACACTGATGATTACTCCAGTATTGCTAAGACAGATCAAATGATATATCTTCAACTTTATGAAATTTCGAAGAATCTCTATATTAAGAAATATGATAACTTATCTACATAATGAGAACGTTTATTGACGATAAAAAATTTTGACGCAATATTTTGAATGTTTTTATTTTATTATGTCAATATTGTGAAGCCAGCCTTCAGTGCTTACCTTAAATGATCAAAATATTTTTGCAATGCTAATAATGTTGCAATAACTATGGCATAGCCGGCGTTTAATCAACAGAGCACTGCATCGCATATTAATGATGAAAACTTTTGAGGAAACGCAGTAGAATTAGTAGTTCCATTTAATGTTTTAAGTGATTGTCATAGTTTTTTTCTGGAGGGTTTTACAATTCATCATTGCTTGCATTTTTAAAACTTTTTTAATGAATTATATAACATTTTTACATTCCGAATTTAATGACGGCGTATGCAACAGTGTGATATTAGATTCTTGTTTTTTCTATTATTATTGTTATTATTATTAATATTAATATTATTATTATTATTATTATTGTTATTATTATTAATATTATTAATATTAATATTATTAATATTTTTATTAATATTGTTATTATTGTTATTATTGTTATTATTATCAGCAGCAACTAAGGTACAACTCTAGTTGAAAAAACAGGATGCTATAATCCCAAGGGCTCCAACAGAGAAAATAAAGCCCAGTGAGTAAAGGAAATATGGACATAAACTATATGAGAAATAATGACTATTAAAATATAATATTTTAAGAACAGTAACAACATTAAAACTGCAAGTTTGAACTTTTGAAGTTTTACCAATTCAACTACTCGGTTAGGAAGATCATTTAACATGTTGGTCACAGCTGGAATAAAACTTCAGAATACAGAATACAGCTATAAGCCGAAGGGCTACAACAAGAAAGAAAAAAGCCCAGTGAGTAAAGGATATGGAAATAAACTATATGAGAAATAATGACTATTAAGATATATTTTAAGAACAGCAACAACATTAAAACTGCAAGTTTGAAATTTTGAAGTTTTACCAATTCAACTACTCGGTTAGGAAGATCATTCAACATGTTGGTCACAGCTGGAATAAAACTTCAGAATACAGCTGGAATAAAACTTCAGAATACTGTGTGGTATTGAGCCTCATGATGGAGAAGGCCTGACTATCAGAATTAACTGCATACTTAGTATTACGAACATGATAGAACTGTCAGGGGAGATTTGAATGTAAAGAAGGGTCATAATTATGAAAGTTCTTATGCAACGTGCATAACGAACTAAATGAACGACGGTGCCAAAGATTAGTATGTAAATCAAAAATAAGAAATTTGGACCGTAAGTTCTTGTCCAACATTTTAGGATGAAAAAGAGCAGCCAAAGACTAGACAGGAGAACAATAATCGAAATAAGGCAGAATGAAAGAATTAAAATACCTCTTCAGAATAGAGATTGATCATCGAAAATCTTACGAGATTTTCTTAGTAAGCCAATTTTTTTGTGTGCAATTCAAGAAGAGACAGACCTAATGTGTTTCTCAAAAGTAAATTTGCTGTCGAGAATCACACCTAAAATTTTAGAAGAATCATTCACAGTTAAAGAAACATCATCATTCCTGAGAACCGGATGGTGAGGAGCCACTGTCCTCAACCCACTTACAATCATACTCTTGAGTTTTTTTAGGGTTTTAACTTTATGCCCCATAATTTGCACAATACAGTAATTCTAACTAGATCTCTTTTAAGGAATTCAGAAAGTCAAGATTTACATTCATGAGATTGAAATGATTCAAAGAGAGTAGCATCATCTGCATATGCAACGAGCTTGTTTTCTGGGCCAAACCACATGTCATGTGTATATAGTATGAAAAGTGATGGGCCAAGAACCCCACCCTGAGGAACATCAGATATCACATTCCTATACTTACTATGGTGCCCATCAACAACAACTTTGCAATCTTTTTCTTAGAAATTCAATGATGATACTAAGAAAAGACCCATCCACTCCCAACTATTTGAGTTTGAAAACAATGGCCTCATGATTAACACGGTCAAAGGTTGCTGTAAAATTAAGGCCAATCATGCGAACTTCCTGACAACACTCAGGGGATTTTTTTACAACATTGGAGATTGTAAGGACAACACATGCTCCAAGGCCTTTTCGGAAGCCAGATTGTAAACTAGATAACAGATCATTACCATCAGTAAACCTATTTAGACGTTTTGCCAAAAGATGTAAAAAAAACTTTAAATAACATGGGCGTTATGGAAATTTGTAATAAACTGACTTGTAATACGGGAAGTATAATAATTGATGTATGCTTTTCGAATGGCGTAGGATTGAATAGCAAACCGTAATTAGGCGTCGGTAATTTTAGATTACCCTGTTGCTCATTTTTATCTGAAATCCATTATGAAGTTTTCAGATATGTAGGAAAAAGTTTATTTAGAATATATTAATACTTGGTAATCTTAATCTAATTAGAAAATCCTTTCTGACTCTAATTAGAAATCTTTTTCTAATGTTTTTGCGAGGCCATAGTATGAATTAATCTGAATGGTAGTCCGTCATTGCAACAATATATTTTCAAGAAAATGTATATATATTTTCTGCTTTGATTCGTTAGTACCTTTTCAAATTAAAATGGATCACATGAATAAATTGCAAGAAATCTGCGAGGCCTTCAACCAATAGAAAATAAGCTTTTTGTAAGAATCAGAATTTCCCGAACACCAATTCATCAGCTCTAAGTTTGGTTTTTTTTCTGTCTACTCTGACTCAGTACCTTTAGGTCCAGTGTTCGAGGATAGGCAGGTTTTCATATGTGCACATCAACATACATTTTTATAAAGGCTCACCGCTATCACCTTAATGATTTTTGACGTCTGGTTTCGCTGACATCTTCATAATTGTGATGACACGTTCCCTAACATTTACAAATTCTGAATCGCAGTTCACCGTCTTTTCAAAGTTTGACAACCTGTAAAATTCGGATATTCTATTGTATCTTGTTTACTGATTAAGAGTATATAGTGTAATTAGACCTTCAGTGTATCACAGGGTATAATTAGCGAGATTGAGCAGACGATGCAAGAAGGTTATCAGACGCTTTACTGAAAGTGTGCGTAAAAGAACAAGGGCAACAATAATAACAGCCTGCGGTATGACTGAAATGTCTTTAGTTAGAGTTGGTTGATATCAGGGCTCAGTACTTATCTAATTTGTGTTTGTGCTGGTAGTGGATGTACTGAGTGAAGCGATTAGGAATGAAAATCAATAAGAATTGTTATATGTAGTCGATATTGTGACTATTACAAAGACTGAAATAAAAATGCTGAGAAGGGTAAGAGAGCAGCAGGCATGTCTTGAAAGTGGTGAAAGGAATGTAAATGTGGGTAAAACTGTGGTTATGGTTTCCAAGGAGAGTGTTTAAGGATACTTATTCAAGATAAAAGCGGGCGGATGTGAAGCTGAGGTTGAAAATAGAATTAAAACAGCTTGAAGGAAATGGGGGAAGTTGGCAGTTAGAAGTATGTGACTGAAGAATGCTGAATAAACTGAAAATTCTGATTTATTGTTTCGTGATCAGACCATTGATGGTGTATGGATCAGAATCATGGGCACTAAGAAGGAGGGATGAACAAAAGCTGGAGCGAACAGAAATAAGGATATTGAGGTCGATTTTGCCAAGTGAATCAATTGCAAGTGCCAATCTAGAGAAGATTACTGAAACGATAAGAGAGCTAAGATTGAGATTAAGGATGGATGAGGAGGGAGTGAAGAGGGCCTGGGTCGAATCTAGTAGGGAGGAAATGTCAAGATAGAGGCAAAGGATTAGATAGCGTGATAATGTGAGGAGGATTTGGATAAGAAGGGTTTGTTGAAGGTAGATGTTTGTGATAGAAATAGTTGGAGAAGACACATCATGGCAACCAACGTTTTATCGATAGCCATAGGAACACTGGATGCTGTAGTCTTAAGATAACCCTCACTTCACAACCCACCAGTATAGCTTGTATTTTATTGCTTTCCTCAGTAGTACGTAAATAAATTCAATTTATATATATATATATATATATATATATATATATATATATATATATATATATATACACACACACACACACACACACACACATAGGCCTACACACTCACTTGCATCGTGTGGCAACCGTCCTTACTTGATATCTTCATAGAGAGGTGATTCTCTTGAATGTTCAAGCCTAGGTCTTGCCTTGATTGAAAAAGGCTTTTAAGGTTTACACTAGTTTTCTATTATAACCAAAATATTTTTGTCCTCACTTGTACAGTTTCTTGATCTTGCGTAAACTTCCTAAATGCATCCGAGGAATAAGAAATAAGTTCCCTGAAATTTGCTGTTTTATTTTCAATTTGTTTTTCGAAAAAATCCTACGAGTTTCGGTGCTTGTAAATACATAAGGAATGACCAGATACCTTGAGTTCAATGGCATCCAAGTTTTAAGAAAAGTCCAGTTTCGTTATGATTGATATATCAGGTTATGTATGTGCCATCGTTAAAGAAAATAAGCTCATAGATATGTAGAATATAACGGAATATTATTTGCTTTGCTTTCCTACTGCAACTATATTGCTTTTTTGTTTCCATCATTTTGCTAGATTTTTATTCTAAGGAGATTACTGTAGATATATTGAAAGAAAGAAACCCGCTGTAACCGGGATGTTGAAATTAATTATGTTACCTAAACTAGGGAATTATCTAGGAAATTCTGGTAATAATATTTACTGTATATACAAAATGGGATATAATTAATGTTTACGGAAGAATTCCTGATGTTCATATAGATATAATTATATAAGATATATATTTATATCCCTATTCCACTTATTTTTACAGTATATTGATTATGTAATTAGTTTAATTATTAAATTCTGTGTTTTATTGCACAATTCATGTATGAAGAGAGAGCCTCTATTGCGGAAATTTTCAAGTGCTAATTGCTTTCATGTATAGATTACATTGTAGTAAATTAAATCTATGAAGTTCATTAAGATTTTATTTAGAATACTCGTAAGTATTGAAAGCCATTTCCACAAATGTGTTGGACTGAAATTTATTATGTACTGGAGGTGCACAATTATATGAAGATAATTCCCCGAAGAAAAGTACATTGGTATGAATCGTATTTACTGTTTATTTAGTTTCACAGAACCCTATCGAGATTATACATTTGTTCAATTTGTAATGATCTGGGAAGACTAATACATTACTTATGAAAGGTGGCATGTCTTTCTTAACAATAGCGTGAAAAACATGGACTTTTTATATACTTAAAACATTTGCATTTAGCAATCATCCACAATGTTAATACACTGTGGCTTTCAGGAACTGGTTTCCATATTTATTGTAGGAGTATGCCAAATACAGGAAGTGATATAAAAGATAAGAAAAAGATCAAAGATAATGAACGTTCCTCATCTACAGCCATGTATATATTAGCAAACCAGTGTTACAAGAGGGGATTTTATTGTTCCACTAACCATCAGTAATATGTGATGTTATATGATTAACAGACCATACCCATATGTGTGTTTTGAAGTTTTTATTATTATTATTATTATTATTATTATTATTATTATTAATATTATTATTATTAATATTATTATTATTATTATTATTATTATTATTATTATTACTTTCTAGGGCATTCATGACCACTTATAAGATCATTAGAATCAGCACTGTTTCGTATAATCATAGTTTTTAGTAAACTAATGAACTCGGGGTGGCAGTCGGATTAAAAGACATTCAGACAAGTAGGGTACTTTGTTTAGGGTACTTTGTTTGAGAAGTAGTTTCGGTAGCTAATAGGAAATGGATGAGATCTGGGAATAATTGCCTACAAGGAGTTACTGTACTTTTGGGTCTTACCAGTCCTTACCATTGTTATATATTCCGTAATCAGTTATTATAAATTAATGCTATTCCAAAACCATTCGTTATATTTACCAATCTGTTTTTTATTCCTCTTTTAGATGATTTTATTGTTGATTCAGATCATATGTCAGGTTGATAGGGGACTATGCACAATCGTGAGTTCCAGTGCGAACCAACAATCAATGTCTAGATATATAAAACCTACCATCATGGGCTATCTTCACATCGATTTAAAGCAATGACGTGGTGAAGGACCCAAGATTACATTACATTGATATTAGGAATCAGAACAAGGTGCTGTCATTAATGGGCATAGGTGAAGTAGTATTTGTCAAGAGGTTATACAGTATGATTAACAGTACTGCATATCAATCGGAAAATGCCTGCGATTTTTTGTAAATCTCAGCGTTCACAGTGTAAACTAGGTTAATCGAGTGAAACAGCTGTAAATTTTTATATGAAAATAAACAAATTAATAAATATATATATATGTATATATATATATATATATATATATATATATATATATATACTATATATATATATATATATATATATATATATATATATATATATATATATATATTCATACTTGTGATGCTTCAGTACCGTTAGGTTTCCTGTTTGTATATCATCGGCACTATTGCTCTTAAGGCTAATAAGAGAGAATTGCGTTACCACTTCACAGTCTCTTGGCTAGTACAGTGGTAACGTGTTCGCCTAGCATTCGCATGGTGGCAGATTGATTTCAGCCCGGGACCATGAGTTTAAACTGTTTACTTGGGATGTCAGTACTGTGGTTGGGCACTACTTTGGGGGTTGGGCTTGCCCAGCTGACATTCTGGTGAGCATCTATTCTGACGATACTGGAACTGAAACCAGACACCTTTATCTTTAATGTTACATTGATTTATGATTTTTTTTGCGATTGTGACACTTTAAATGAAAAATCAAGATTGACATCTGCTCTTATTCATGTTTCAGCTTATCTAGTGGGAGTAAAGGATTAATTTCCCTTGTGCTCACTTTCACACTTCTTTTCATACGCTGAGTTATGCTTTGATAGGAAATTGATTTTATAGAGTTGTTTTACGACTTAGGTGTCATTATTGCGGCCACCCTACATGATTGAATTGAATAGTTTTATAATCTAGATTTTAAATCTACCATGAAAGAGAGGTAGCTCACACTAAATGGACTGAGCTTATATTTCTGGTTGCGGTTTTACCATATATATATATATATATATATATATATATATATATATATATATATATATATATATACAGTGTATATGTATGTATATGTGTGTATATATAATAAATATATGTATATATATATGGTGTCCGGACAATTCGGTCCTGGACAATTCGGTACTAGGACAATTCGGTACCAATTGATTCTTGTAATATGAAAAAACAGTATTTTTCCAATTTTTTTTTCGTTTCTAAAATTCCTATCAGTTCTAAGTATTACTTTTTACAGAAAATTTTTGCTTTTGTTAGTATAGATATCAAAAAAGTCTAATTGATTTATCCTTGTGTGTGCGATAAATAAAAAAAAAAAACTTTTATAGTGTCTTTATTATTTAAAAATAAAACAGTAAAAACCATACATTTCTTATGTTAGAAGTGTGTATATAAAAATAAGATAGTAAAAACTATACATTTCTTGTCGTTAAAAGTATATAAAAAAATTTAAACTAATATTATGAGCGATTGCTTTAAGGAACTGCATTCTTTCTGCTTGATTATATTTCTGTACTTGATGAATGATACGCTTGTCACAGTCACAATCCCTGTACTTCTTTTTTTTTTTTACTGGTTCATCCCCGTTTCGTAGCATTTGTAATTTGATTTTTGCCAAACTCTCTTCACTTTTGACGGCTTCAATCAATTTCCAAATGTTTGGATGCATACTGGAGAGACTTGCTATAAATGTGCTGTGAAAACCTTCCAAATTATTAATTGTACGCGATTCTCCATTCAAACATCGGTGAAGAACAGTTCAAGATTCTATTGTGTGTGTGT
>NC_090743.1:28267735-28282735 GCF_036898095.1 Palaemon carinicauda
GGTAAGAGGAACGCAAAATTAACAGTACAGAAAAGGATAATGCCACTTTTTTTGAGTAAAAAATCGAATCTGCAGCCTTGTGCATGATTTTCATATTATCATAGTTTCCATTTAGATTTTGACTTGAAATTATCAAATATTGAGTGTGAGAGAGAGAGAGAGAGAGAGAGAGAGAGAGAGAGAGAGAGAGACTTTCATAAGCTCTTCTCATCCGGAAGTCACTAAGCTGGTTAGTTTTCCGGCAGAAATTCTTAGACTTTTCGACACGTGGCATCCAATCGTTGGAATATTTTTTCATCTGCTAAAAGAATTTTGTATATTTTATCCATCACGAAAAATGGTATTACCTTAAGAATGTGAGAAATCGTTGTTTATTATGCTATGGGAAACCCGTTATAAGCTAGAAATCTTGAAGCGACATTTTGTTCCAAAAAAAATATTCCATATTTCAAACTTGCGAGTTGTATATTTATATATTGCACACGTTTACTTCATAATGGAACTGCGGGATTTTCCCTCAGTTGTACCTGGGCGCTGAATGGCTTTATTTTTTTTCATTATATGAAGCTACTTAGACTCGGAAAGTTTTTTTTTTTTTTTTTTTTTTTTTTTTCTTTTGTACAGGGTTCTCATGAATCAGCAGTTAACGCATATATTCATTGAAGGCATGTATGTATAAAAATTGGCAGTGGAAAATAAACAAATATTCTTTCGAAGATTACTTTTCTTTATCTTACTTTTAATGTAAAGCAATATATTTCATTTTTCTAACAAGATTACTAGCTAAAATCCTTGTCTAGTCAAAAAGAACATTAATCATTTTAATAAGATACAAAGAGTGGATGAATGTAACTTGCACTGTTAAATATTTGCATTAGAAAAACGGTATATGCCTGGCAAAACTTATTCCAGGATTTTTTTTTGTTCTAGAAACGGGTATATTGACGTAAAGGGTGATACTGTAGTCACCAACCCGTAAAAGATAATAACAAAATAAGGTAAAATTCCGGTCGCCTTTATTTTACCGAGATACGGCAGAGAACAGTATATTTTTACCGAAAATTTCCGATTGAAAATACAGTTTTTTCAAGTGTGGTTACAATTAGCAATACCAAAAATATAAATGAAGTTATATTTAGCAATACCAAAAATATAGATAAAGTAATATTGGGTGAAATTAGAATGAAATGTTCAATCCTGTTAGACACATCTCAAGTCTTTCACGAAAAAGCCAAACATGCAAAAGTTAAAAACTCAAAATATTTAGCTAATTCCACAAATAAAGTTGTTAGTGTGTAACAGAATTTCAAGACGAACGGTGAATTTCGTAGTCATGTCATCCTTTTATCGGAGGGGGGAAATTATTCTAGAATTTATTTCAATAATCTGATTTGTTCTGTTTTGCTTTCTCGGTTGTGTTTCGAAATTCTCTCGTGTTAAGTCGTAAATATAAGATTTTATTTGTTTCATATCAGATTGTCAGATGGATCTATTTGGATATAAAATATGTCGGATTAACTGAGTACTCTAATTTATTATTCTAAATCCTATAAATATAAAGGCTATAAATGTGTGTCCATTTCTACTGGCACACAGGATAGCTGGATATATTTGTAGGTAAAATCTGAAATATTTAATTTTAGCTTTTATATTAGTAGGTAAAATCTAAAATATTTTATTTTAGCTTTTGAAAGGTTGCTCACAAATAACTTTTTTTGGGGGGAGGGGTCGTTATTCTTTATATGATTGTAAGATGATATTACCGTAATTATTATGATTTTCCATTTTATCTTTACTTGTATTAATTTCATATTATTATAAGACGATATTACCGCAATTATGATTTTCCATCTGATAGTTTGTATTATCAGTACTTTCTAGTAATTGTGTTACTGGCGGAATTATTTATGTTTATAGTAGATATTTTTAAATTTTCATTATTGTCATATTGTAATTGAAAGATAATTATAGTACCGTCCTGATTATGATTATCCATTTTTATCCATTTTTCTTTGCATTTTATTACTTTTATTAATTTAATTTTACAGTGTACATTATACAATTTATCAGCCGTCAATAAAAGGAAACATTCCATCGTTCTATTTTAATCCAGCTCTCCCCAACAGGGTGTAATATAAAGTCTGTATCTCAATGCAGAGGAAAACAATCCACCTGTGTTATAAGAGGGGAGAGAAAGCGACATATAAATTTCAAATTAGGAAATACCATTTTAGTTTTGATATTGTGTGCTGCGTGAATGTAATTTCGAGCGGGGTTTTCATTCGTACATATGCTGTTTATATGCATATACAACAACTGAAACAACGACAACAAATGCAGCTGTTTTTAGTCCAGTGCAGGATAAAGGCCTCAGTGCTGTAACAAAAATATCCTGTATACATACATACATACATACATACATACAATGTGTGTATACATAATAAAATATCCTGTATGCAAATGCTTGCATACGTAACACAAATATCCGGTATACATACATACATACATACAGTGTGTATGCATACATAAACACATGCGTAAATGATTTTGCATATTTCAGTGCTAAATTGGTTTGATATAAAGATACGTAACAACGTTTGTCCTCCTTAGTTTATCAGAAAAAATCCAAAAAAAAAGTGAAAATTAGGGTTATACAAAATAATCTGATGACTCATCAACTTGCAAAATGATTTTTTTATATGGTAACCTAGATTCACCTTTAATACGCGGAAAAGTATTACATGTAGCTGTGGTTATAAATTGTTAATTATTCGAGGTAGTGTCGTTTGGTGTTTACCAACGTTACCATCATAACTTTTTAATTGTTATAACAGGTACGTTGTTAAATTATTTGGAACTGGTAAGATTCAAAGGAGAATAACAGTCTAATCTTGTTGAATTTCACAGCATTTTGTCTTATGTTATTTTTTTATTATTAAAAGATAAGGAATTTTGTGTAACTTTATCGTTTCTACACGAATTATTTTCTAGTAGCCCATTGGAGAGACAGGGACCTAGACTTGGAGTATCTCTCCTATACAATAGAGCTAGTGTATGGCTTGTACCAACCGTGTGTCACACGATTGTACATAAATTATTTTGTATATATTATGCTTGTATCTGCGCTCTTCCCTCGCACTAAAAAGAACCTGAATAATCATGTCTCCGGTTTTCCTCTGTAACATTGTCTGTCTTGTGAACATGAAAAAGCCTGTTGCCTTGAGGTTTTGTATATGAAAGAGAATGTTCTATAATAAATAACTCAGTTGATTGCTTCCTGCCTTTGAGTCACAACCTTGCTCTCGGCCCGTCACATTGGTGACCCCGGAAGTCGACTCGCTCCCACCGCCTTCCACCCCCACCCCCCTCGCCCCTCCATCGTTGGTACTATGGCGGACTCTACGGAAGTTGGCGCTGCGGCAGGCCCGTTCAAACTTTCATCTTTTGCCAGCGGAGAGGCGTTTGCTTGGTTTCAGCGCGCAGAAGTCCAGTTTCGCATCAAGGGCGTGACTCGCTCAACCACCAAAGTAGATTATGTTCTCGCGGCGATACCCGAGGACACCTTCCCAGAAATATCCGACTGGCTTTGTGAACAAGGAGACACCCCAATAGAGTATGATGCCCTCAAAACATACCTTCTGCAGCAGTACTCGCCGTCGCCAGCCGCCCGTATAGCAAAGCTTTTTCAGCTCTCGCAACAACCGTTAGGGGACCAAAGGGCTTCGCTTACCCTCAGGGAAATGACCAGTATCGCTCGCCTTCAACCTGCCGCAGACGGCTTTCCTCGTGAGGTGAACCTACTTCGTGCCCTTTGGATATGCCGTTTACCCGGACCTATACGCGCTGCCATACCCAATGTCGATAGTTTACCCATAAAGGACTTGAGGACCAAAGCCGACGCCCTTATGGACAGCCACTTCCAGACCTCCATCAACGCCTCCACCCCTGACGAAGAGGATGCCTATTCAACGTCAACTGAAGCTGACATGAATGCCGTAGGACATACACGCCTACCCCGTGACGTGCCGAAGCGGCGACAAAGCCACCCACCAATCACTCGCGCCCCAACAAACGACTTCTACAGCCACTTACTACCTCCCATCCGCCGCAGTTTTGCTACTACCACTTCAGATTCGGGACAACCGCGAAGAAATGTGCCGAGGATTGTCAGTGGCCAAAAAACGTGTAAGTAGGCCATCGCTCGTGGCGGTGGCCTCCCGTGTTTCTAATCTTTTCTTTTTACAGGATGCAGGAACGGGCGTGCAATTTTTGGTAGATACGGGTGCTTGTCGTTCTCTTTTGCCAAGGAAACTCTTCAAGACACGATGTAGTCTGTCTACATCTGACGACGTCCGCTTGGTAGCTGCCAACGGATCTGCGATACCCACCTATGGTTACGAGAACCTCACATTATCGTTCGCAAACGGTAAATTCAATTGGAAGTTTCGTTGCTGACGTCACATTGCCAATCCTCGGTGCGGATTTCCTCTCTCATTTCCACCTTCTGGTCGATATCGCCCACCGACGATTGGTCAACGCAGACTCGTACTTGTCGACACCTCTTCAACCCGCCCCCTCTAACCTCGCTCTCCACATCAACGCACCCACGGATGCTTACGCCCACCTACTCACGTTGTACCCGGAAGTTTTCCGTCCAGAACTTCGCCAAACGCCCACGGTTCCTGCCAAGCACGGTATTTATCACCATATCAAGACGACAGGACCCCCAGTCTTCGCAAAATTCAGACGTCTGGCACCGGAACGATTGGCAGCCGCCAAACAGACGTTTGCCGAAATGGGCCTTTGCCAAAAGGCCTCCAGCCCATGGTCGTCACCTTTACACATCGTTCTGAAGAAAGACGGCTCCCTCCGTCCGTGCGAGGATTACAGGCGCCTGAACATGCAAACAGAACTGGATCACTACCCCCTCCCAAACATTGCCGACGTGACCTCCTACCTGCACAAAGCGAAGGTTTTCTCTACGCTCGACCTCCTGAAGGGGTATTATCAGGTGCCTATGAACCCAGAAGACATCCCCAAGACCGCCATCACCACTCCGTTTGGTACATACACCTTCAATTACTCCTGTTTTAGCCTTCGTAATGCTGGGGCCACGTTTCAACGTCTCATGGATGGCATTTTAGGGGACCTCCCTTTCTGTATATGTTATGTGGACGACATACTTGTGTTCTCCTCCTCAAAAGAGGAACACCTCCGTCACCTGCGCATCGTGCTCGACCGCCTGCAACAAAACGGCTTTGTAGTCCGGTACGACAAGTGTACCTTTGGCGCCAACGAAGTGTCGTTCTTAGGGCACCGCATCACTCCTGAAGGAGTCCATCCCCTCCCTGAGAAGGTAGCAGCCGTTCAGAACTCCCCCGCGCCCTCGACTGTCAAAGCTCTGCAGGAATTCTTGGGCATGATCAACTATTATCACCGTTTTTTGCCAGCCATTGCCACCCCTTGCTCCCCTCTACGCCTCCCTCAAGGACAAGCCAAAGGACCTGAAGTGGGGTCCCCTTCAAGAAGCAGCCTTCTGCAATGCAAAGAAGGCCCTATCAACTGCTGCGGCTCTCACTTTTCCTATCCCACATGCCCCTCTCCTTCTCTCCACCGATGCCAGCGACATCGCTATTGGTGCAGTACTCGAGCAGGTGGTCAAAGGCTCGCCCCGCCCATTGGCCTTCTTCAGCAGAAAACTGTCCAAGGCAGAATCGGGTTATTCTACCTTCGATCGAGAATTGCTGGCGGTGCCCTTGGCTGTCCGTCACTTTAGCCATTTCTTAGAAGGTACGCCCTTTGTCATTCGCACAGACCACATGCCTCTGGTGCACGCCTTCACTCGACAGTCTGACGCCTGGTCTGCTCGTCTACGCCGACATCTCTCTGCCGTGGCTGAATACAATTGCACCCTTCAATACGTCCCTGGGAAAATGAATCCCGTTGCCAATGCCCTGTCAAGAAACACGTTGGCTGCCGTTCAACTGGGATTGGATTACAACGCCCTGGCTGAAGCCCAACGACAGGATCCAGAGTATCAAGTATGTAGGAAATCCTGTACGTCCCTCCGTTGGGAAGACTTCCCCCTCGACGACTCCAACACCACCCTCTTCTGTGACGTCAGTACTGGTAGACCGCGACCTTGGATTCCTGCTCCCATGCGACGGAAGGTGTTTGATTTCATTCACGGCCTTTCACATCCCTCGTGCCGTTCTACTGCACAGCTGCTGAAAGCAAAGTTCATTTGGCACGGCATTTCTAAGGATGCTAAGGATTGGGTCCGCGCCTGTACTTCTTGCCAAACTTCCAAAGTATATCGACACACGGATTCAGGAGTGGGCACCTTTCCTCAACCTCAGCGTCGTTTCGCACACATTCACGTCGACGTTGTAGGCCCCCTACCCACATCACAAGGACTTCGTTACCTGTTTACCGTCATCGACCGCTCCACTCGTTAGCCTGAAGCCATTCCCATGGAAACTGCAACGTCCGCCTCATGTACATCAGCCTTACTCTCAGGATGGATTTCAAGATTTTGTATCCCTGAGCATATTACTTCTGACAGGGGAACCACTTTTACCTCTCAATTGTGGACATCATTAGCGAATCTCCTGGGCATCACCCTACATCAGACAACGGCCTACAACCCTGCTGCCAATGGAATGGTTGAACGTTTTCATCGCACCCTCAAAGCAGCTTTGATGTCCCGCTGCAAGGATTGTAACTGGTTTACTCAGCTTCCCTGGGTCCTCCTGGGACTAAGGACCACTCCTAAAGACGCCCTCGACGTCTCGGCAGCTGAAATGGTGTATGGCGACCCGTTGTTCGTCCCTGCCGAATTTTTTCCTTCTACAACCTCCTCCGATGATCTCCAGCACATACGTCACGTCGTGGGAATATTTACTCCGTGCCGCCAGACTTACAAGCCCCCAGCGAAGCATCACATACCAACGGACTTGCACTCTGCAACACACGTCTTCCTGCGCAACGACACTAGCAAGCCACTGCTAACGCCCCCTTACACGGGCCCTTTCCATGTGATCCGACGCAGTCCGAAAGCATTCCTACTAAACATTCGTGGCAAAGAAGACTGGGTCTCCATTGATCGTCTTAAACCTGCTTATCTTCTGCCAGATGACCCGCCTACAGTTCGCCTCTCTAGATCAGGGCGCCCTATTTAACATGTACAGTATGTAATTTTTAGGGGGGGAGCCATGTACCAACCGGGTGTCACACGATCGTACATAAATTATTTTGTATATATTATGCTTGTATCTGCGCTCTTCCCTCGCACTAAAAAGAACTTGAATAATCATGTCTCCGGTTTTCCTCTGTAACGTTGTCTGTCTTGTGAACATGAAAAAGCCTGTTGCCTTGAGGTTTTGTATATAAAGGAGAATGTTCTATTATAAATAACTCAGTTGATTGCTTCCTGCCTTTGAGTCACAACCTTGCTCTCGGCCCGTCACAGGCTATTCGTTTCTGGTCACCCTCAACGACAAGACGTATAACTACTATCGCTAGAGTTCTGGGGTCCTTTTACTGGCCTGACGACTACATTGGATCTTTCTCTCATATTACAGTTCATTATCCCTTTCCCTACACACACACGCGCGCGCAAACACACACACACCGAATAGTCTGGCTTATTCTTTACATATTTTCCTGTCCTTGTACACCTGACAACACTGAGATTACTAAAAAAATTCTTCTTCACCCAAGGGGTTAACTACTGCACTGTAATTGTTCAGTGGCCACTTTCCTCTTGGTAGGGGTAGAAAGGACTCTTTAGCTATGGTAAGCAGCTCTTCTAGGAGAAGGACACTCCTAAATCAAATTATTGTTCTCTAGTCTTGGGTAGTGCCCTAGCCTCTGTGCCATGGTCTTCCACTGTCTTGGGTTAGAGTTCTCTTGCTTGAGGGTACACTTGGGCACAATATTCTATCTTATTTCTCTTCCTCTTGTTTTGTTAAAGTTTTTATAGTTTATGTAGGAGATATTTATTTTAATGTTACTGTTCTTGAAATATTTCATTTTTCCTTGTTTCCTTTCCTCACTTTGGTATTTACCCTGTTGGAGCCCCTGGGCTTGTAGCATTCTGCTTTTCCAACTAGGTTTGTAGCTTAGCAGTTAATAATAACAATAATACTGGTCTCTCTCCCATCCCTCGGGTAGGGGGGTAGAGAGATTAGTCATATCCTGGCGTGAAAAGTTGTAATTAGGAAAGTGGGAGGAGGTAGGAAAGGTTTTGAATCTGTTCGCGCGTCTGCTTGCTTCTATCTAAATATTCAACAGCCATTTTTGACGTCCCGTACACTAGTTTTACATATTTTACTAGATAGTTAAGACTTACGTTTACTTGACATTTTCACATATTACCGGAATTTTTAAAAATTCATGGTTTTTGTTTCGTTAAGTACGGTGTTTGTGCATGTCTATGGTAAAATTAGATGAATTTCAAAATTATCTGATGCACATGTGGATTTTGAATTTTGGAAGTGAAATGAATCACGTTTATTTTTTTAGACTTATATTTTTTTATGAAAATTTTCTTTGTATCGTTTCACTGGTCAAAAACGGTTTTTGTATTTGAGGAAATATTTTGTCCGTCCTTGCAGTTTTGTGTTTATTCCTAGGAGAAGAATGCAATATATATATAACGTATATAGAATTATATATACTGTATATAATGTATATAAATATATATATATATATATATATATATATATATATATATATATATTTATATATATATATTTATATATATATATATATATATATATAATATATATATATATATATATATATATATATATATATATATATATTATATATATATATATATATATATATAGAGTTTGAAAGAAACTTCCCAAAAGGCTGCTTTTTCGAGTAAGAAAAATGTATGGCCTTTTGGTAATAGTGCCAACGATCCACCTAATATAATTATAAATTTATATTTTAAACCAGCACATTGGAGGAGGTGATGGAAGGCTTGCTTAAAATAAAAGGGAAAACTACCTTTACCCTCCTAATTGCACACACACACACACACACACACACACACACACACACACACATATAAATATATATGTTTCCTTACCCCCTTGAAGGGGATGATGATAGAAGCACCCTGTCACACCTATACTGCACGGTGGCGAGTAACCAAACATGTACTGTAGGGAGAGATGACACATTTGGGGCTAAATGCAGAAACTCACTGCGCAGTATTGGTGTGACAGGTTGCCCTTCCTTAGAGTGGCGTGTGCCAGGAATTCTTAGGTTCAGTTGTACGTATTTGCAACATAGTGGACTTAGTAAGCAATGGTTTGAGACTGAACCATCCTGCCACAATGTCTGATAAAGCTGTATTGAAATTGACAAAAACATTCCAGTTACATAACAGCAATTACCACTTGTTTTTCTTTAGGCTCGTGGAATTGAATTTTTCCTGTCCTTTGCAGCAGTAAAATTGTGAAGCCCTTCCACACTGAAGCGTATTATTTGCTTGCATACTGAATATGACACACCCGGGAATGACGAAAGTAGAAATGCATTTATGATATTTTGGGTACATTTGAGTTGACAGGGAAAAGCCGAAATGGCTCTCAGTCAGTCTAGAGATTGAATATACAGTAGTCAGGAATTTGGACTGCGGCATCAAACCGAAATGACAAACATTGAAAGCAAAGAATATTTTTTTTTTCGATATATACAGTAAATATCTGAAATCCTTTTATTTAAACCACTTTTTGTAATGTACTTGACAATCCGTTTTCTTCTAAGGTTCCCATTACTGTAATCCCCATTCATAATTGTTATGATTTCACAGTTGAGAGAGAGAGAGAGAGAGAGAGAGAGAGAGAGAGAGAGAGAGAGAGAGAGAGAGAGAGAGAGAGAGAGAGAGAGAGATAGCAATATGCATACCTAATAAAACGTACACTGGTTATTTACGAGTTTGATTCATCAGAGTCTAATCTCACGTGGGTGTATTATCCTGAAAAATTCATTGCACTGTTGCCTTTAGCAATGAATTATTCAAGAGACTGATCACAACTAACGTAGTAAAGCAACTCAAAAAGGTTTGGTGAGAACCTGGAGGTTATCGCTTGTGGAGCCAACTCCCTTGGGGGAAAATTTGTTTTGGGAAACGTACGAATTTTATTTATATCTCAAAACGCCGGAGGAAGGATATTAAAGTTTTCTGATAAGCGAATATCATGGAAATCAACCGTGTCTCATTTGCGCAATAGAAATCTATTAGATTAGAACGCGTTCAGTGTCCTGCCGAGCCAGAAAAAAACCGTTAGTGTACAATTTCACGATGAATAAGCTCATTTTCCATTCTCTTTTTGGGGATATGTAAAAATTACACGATGAAATAAGCATATTTTCCATCTTTTTATGACCATATGTGACCAGGTATCAGGCTTACTGAATAAGACTGATGAGTGATGAAAAGGAGAAAATCTTAAATATACGTCTAATGTTTTCTTGAAGTATGAATAACTTATTCGAGATGAAGTCACTCGTATAATATATAAATATAAATTTGCTGATTAATTAAAGAAACAATAGCACAATTATGATGTTAGATTTTAGGAAAAATGATTTGATATTTTTACTGGGAATTCAAAACTCAGCAATATTTTTTTTTTCGTAATTATCTTCGCCAAAAAATTTGGGAGTAGGTTATGTTTTCGCCGTTGTTTGTCTGTCTGTTTGTTTGTGCCGTTGTTTTTGTATGTTTGTTTGTGCGTGAACAAGTTCCTTGCCACAATTTTACTCATATAGTAGTGAAACTCGGCGATTAATTGTTGAGACGTGGAAGTGATTCAATTTTGAAAGTCCTGTGCCAAAGATCAAGGTCAGGGTCGACAAATAAGCTGCCGTTGGGAGGTCTTTTTATTACTAAGTGCTCCTCTAGTTTTAATTGTTATCAGAAAGAACCTAGAGCAGGATTTTTTCGGGAGTGTATAATACACGTTTTGGAAGGACATGTTTATAGATAATCCTCCAAAAACTAGCCTGGTACAGTTTACATTTAATTTGCAACTTTGTTCTCCATTGCAGGATATTATTACCTCCGCTAACGAAGCTGGAAGAAGGTTTTGTCCGTTTGTGTGTGTGTTTGTTTGTTTGTGAACAACCTCCATGGCCGCAATTTTACTCATAGAGTGGTGAAACTTTCAGGGATAAATTGCTACGTTGAGACGCAGAAGTGATTCAATTTTGAAAGTTCTAGGTCAAAGGTCAAGGCCAAGGCTGAGATTTAGATAACCATAATATACCAGTGTACGTGACCCGTCAAAAATGAAATTTAAGTATTTAGATAAATACACATACACACACAGATTCAACTCTTCCTACCTTCTCCCCCTTTCCTAACCACAACCCCTCTCACCAGGGTATGGCTATTCTTCCCCCTTCCCCCCCCCCCCCCCCCCCCCCGCTTTCCCTAGGGACGGGGAGAGACCGGGGAATTTTACGTCTGGAAATGCTGCTGCACGGGACCGGTAAGAAATATCTATCTATCTATCTATCTATCTATATATATATATATATATATATATATATATATATATATATATATATATATATATATATATATATATATATTATACATATATACACACATATATGTAGGGAGACTTAGATAAGATATTAGTAGAAATAAGCCCGAGTATGAGCCAAGGCCGTAACCAGCAGCTGTATAAATAACAGCAAAACTAATGCATACTACCTTAATGTAACATCACTGATACGACGTGACAAGCGGTTACTCATTTTTGCCTTTTAAGATATTCTAGAAAATATTCAGAAGCTGACGGCTTTGTCATAAATTTTTCGAGAACATGGTATGAATATGAAGGCGGCTACTTTATTGAATCCGGTGACTTTTATATTTGGGGGGGGGGGGGGGTGTTACGAGGGGGGCTTCCCGGGGTGGATAGGGCTGTAGGGGTCAGCTTAATGCCAGTGGAAATTTATTCAGTGTTCATTGTACGTATAGCGACAGGTCTCAAAGAAGCCCTTTAAACGAAGTTAAAAAGGTTTTTCAGAGTTAAATGGATCTCTCTCTCTCTCTCTCTCTCTCTCTCTCTCTCTCTCTCTCTCTCTCTCTCTCTCTCTCTCCCTCTCTCTCTCTCTCTCTCTCTCTCTAATAGCTATTTTTGTCGATTTTATCGACATTGAAAAATAAATTGATAAATACATAGGTGTACACTGTGTATATGTATTCTCTCTCTCTCTCTCTCTCTCTCTCTCTCTCTCTCTCTCTCTCTCTCTCTCTCTCTCTCTCTCTCTCTCTCTCTCTCTCATAGGTATTCTTTCGATGTTATAGACGTTACTTGAGTAATGAAAGTGATAGATACATAGGTGTACAGTATACTGTTTGTATATGTATTTTTCTGCATTTTACATGCATGTCGTGATTTGTGTATAGACTTCTGTATTGTTCTTCTCAGTTGTCTCCAATTTTTTTCATTTATCTTGTTTGTTTCCCCTACAAAGAGAAGAATGGCCATAACGAATTGCAATTGAATTCTATAACCATGTTTGTTTTTTTTTTTTTTTTCTTTTTGCATAGGTATGAACACAGACACGCGCATGCAACATAACAATACCTAGCCCAGGGTTGCATCAAGTCACTAAATAGTTTTAGTCAAAAAAAAAAAAAAAACACCGTAAAGCAAAAGCTTGATTCAATGTAAAAAAAAATCAAGAACCTAATATTTAAAATTCGAGAAATTATTTCGATCATTAAAATATTAAAATTGAAACTTGATAAGGATTAGTTTCTCTGTTAGAGCTGATTAGTTTTATTTTCCTGCTTTATGTACTTTGTGTGTTAATTTGCACATCTGTCTGTTTACAGTATTATGCATGAAATTATGATTGATGAGTTAGATTTTAAGAGAAATGAGGAATTGTGGGTTGTTCAGCCTTGCTGGAGGTTTGCTGTCTGCGAAAGCTATATTGTGTTACATGTGTGGCCTTGGAAAACTATGAGGAACTCTTTAATAGGATAAATTATTATTTAAATATTATTATTTTTACCTGCCACGGTATAAACCTAATTAGAAAATGAAAATTCTAAAAGGCTCCAACAAGTAAAACAGCTCGGTGCGAAAGGCAATATCGAATTAACTATAAATTACAATAAAAAAAAACTATGTATGAAATATATTAGAGTTATTAAAACCATTGAATAGATTATTATTATTATTATTATTATTATTATTATTACTATTATTATTATTGTTATTATTATTATTATTATTATTATTATTTCTATTTTTATTATTATGATAGATAAGGCAAAATTGTTAGAATTAATTTCATAACCTACTTTTTTTTACTGGTTGGTAGCGTCTGGGAAAATGTCAATGTAAAGGATGATCAGAATAATGAAAAATCTTGGGCAACATGTTCTAAAAGGTAACTGAATGAAAATTCGAATTCTAAATGAATATGATTTTTTTTTCTATTTAGGTACAATGAATTCCAAGCGGAAATCACAGACAGGAAGCATTCATCACCAGTCCTTGATATTTGATGTAAAGACTTGCCTCCTATGTTTCAGTAGTTCGTTTATTTCCTTATTTCCTTTCCTCACGGCGATTTTTCCCTGTTAGAACCCTTGGGCTTATAGCATCCTGCTTTTCCAACTAGGGTTGTAGCTTAGCTTATAATGATAATAATAATATTTAAAGAACATTATTGATACACTATTAGGGTAATTTCTTTCATAGTTGGTTTGTTGATTTGATTCTAAAAATTGTTTTGCGTCTTGACGTCGAAAGTCGCCGACTCCACTGGCATTTGAAGATTATTTAGGCTAAATATTCGCAGATCTGAGATGGAAAAGAAGTACATTCTAAGAGTAAAATCTGCCAGTTTCAGCTATACCTGTAATCCAGGATTTTTTGAGTAATTTTATGCTAGACATTCTAAATCTATATGGAAAATCTGCTTTAATAAAACCTAAATACAAGGGGGAATGTTCAGCGTTTTATGAGCATTAAGATATATTTTTCAAATACCCTTTATTTCTGCTTTGTTTAATATTTTTTTCTTTTGCTTTGGTTTTCAATGTTTTTTTAAACTTAACCAGCAAATTTAGTTGAAGGGAAGAATATTCAAGAACTTTATTTAAACAAGTAACATTTCCTATCCACAATGATTTCTGCCAGGGATTCGTCTAAATATTCTATGTGCAGACGAGCGTCCTTTTCACTTTCCGTTGCAATGCCGTGTACCGAATATAAAACATTATTCTATGATAAAATGGACAAATAACGGGCGTGTACCGCTGTCAGTTTCGAGATGCAAGATATATGATTTTCGTCTGCGGTACGAGGCGAAGCATTTATTGAACCTTGGATCGATGTATGAACAAGCGATTGTGGGAATCTTTTTAGCACTGTGTCGGAAGAATATTTCATTATATACATTTTTCCTCATAGAATGAAGAGGAAGAATTGTAATAGAAACGACTTAATGATAAATAATATTGTCTATGGGAGCGATCAGGTGAAATTTATATTTTTTTCTAGATAATGCTAAAGTATCTCTTGATATATGACAATTTCATGATTAAAGTGGCTGTAAATTAAAGGAAAACAGTATTGGAAGGTATGTGGTTTATGCTTAAGGACATTATTGATGGAGGTTATAAAAAGTTCAAGAGGCAACGGATCGTTGTTAGTCCGTTTATGATCGGGAGTGACTCACTGTATGGGAAGAGTAAATTTCTTTATGAATAGTGTTTGAGGAATATTTATTCCTTAAGTTTAAAGAAGAACTCGTTACTTTTGTTAAATGAATATTTTTTTTAAAGTAACCTTTTCGCTTAATAATATGCCACAAATTAATTGACCGCATATATGAAATGTATCTCGACAGAATTAAGTAAAAACAAACGAGTAAATGTACTGTAGAAACTACTGTACATCAAAGACAAAAAATTATGATGCAAGGGAAGTGTGAAAAGGCACG
>NC_090743.1:28290235-28317735 GCF_036898095.1 Palaemon carinicauda
TAAACCTAGATTTGAATTAGCCAAATGATTCTTTTACACAGCACTTAAAATCATGATGTTAATGAACCAAATGTAAAGTATTATAAGGAACTGTATGGAAATAGGTTTCTGAGAATTTTTAATTATTTTTTAGCAGAGTTTCATGATATGAAAATGTCTACATGATCTTTAAAATTAACCTGAAATTGATAGGAATGATCCTTACGGTAATGAAGCGCTGATAGTTTTAGTTAAGAATATAGTAAAATTAGACTTATTGTGAATTATACACTTTTGGGAGGTATTATCATTTCATATGATAATAAGATATTCAGTAGTAGGACTGGAAAATGGGATATGTAATAGAAAAAAATTCTTTTAGAAATTAGTGGTTAAACTAATCCCAATCGTATTGCCCTCGTAATGTTTTTCCCCGTGAATATTATAAAAAAAGTTTTACCATTGTTTGGATATTCCAAGCGATTTATTTTTGTGTGTGTGAAAGTTAGCTATTTCTACCAATGGTTTGATGAATAGTTTAATTTATTCATATTTGTAAACTTTTCCACCAAATCTAGCTAGGGCTATGTAATAACCCTCCTAGTTCGGAACAGCATAGTATAGTAGATACTAGAATGACAACGAAGTTTGCAGGAAGAACAAAGTAGTTTATATTGAATATTTTGTGGAATTACTAATATTAATACAGTAGAGATTTCCGATGAATTCCCATTTTCTGAATATTTTTGTTTGACTGATAGAAGAATTTTTCAGAAATACATCAGCTCGTCTTTATACATGGGAGCGTCTTGCCTAACACAACGTTTAATATTTTTTTTTCTGATCTTGATCAAAATTTCATTTGGATGTCATAACTATTTACAAGTTAACTGTTAGGACTTGGGATGACAGAAAGTTATATTTACTGTGATTAAATACACTCAATATTAGGCTATGGGTTTTCGCTTTATTTTCGTCATTGTGTTAAAGTAAACTAATTTGTAATAAGAGGACAGAGAAAATAATTTACCAGTGTGCAACAGTGACCTAATATGTCAATTTTTAAATAAATAGCTTTTCGATACTCTTACAAGTGTTGCTAGAGAAATATCAACATTTGATTTTTGTATTGTAACGTCTTTCTATTTTTCTAAATTTGAATTTAATGAATAATAATAGTGATAATAAAAACGATTAGAATAGGAAATCTGATAGTCTCAAATTTGATAAAAATCTTTGCTTACATGTTTCTAAAATAAAAAGGTCATACTTTCTATGTAAACGAAATTTATGAAAAATTAGATGTCCTCTGAATTTAGTTTTTGAATTCCAATAGTGATCTATGGTTTTTCCAATTAAAATATTGGTCAAGGTTTTTTTTTTTTTTTTATATAGTAACGATGAAGAAATATGCCTTGTAGGTCACCCACTCCTTAATCTAATTTCTTCACATAAATATTTTATTTTATTTTTGCTTGGTATATTGGTACTTACACGATGCTTGAAGTGTCGAAGGTCATATTACTCTTTTTTTATGATTTACAAGTAACATTTTGAACATTAACGCTTGTAGTTCATTATTAAGGAGCACTTAGTGTGTTATTATAAACCCGGGTTTTCATGTCTCAAGTATTGGTTCTCAGTGAATTTCACGTATCGTAAAATACCGAGGTTTTTTGTGGCCTAGTAAATATTTCATATAACACAATCAGGGATATACTAATTAGCGTGTTCATGCCGTGATTAATGTATTACACAATGAAATGTAATAATGTAACGTGTTCATGCCGTGATTGATGTATTACACAATGAAATGTAATAATGTATCACATAATTAATTGTAATTAACGTATCCCATGCTTAAATGAACGGAATAAGTTCTCAGTGACTGATTGACAACCGTGTGACTGGGTGGGAATCATTCGTGGTCCAATTAGATTTATAGCAGAACGCAGCTGAATTCCTTCTTGTGATTTTGCTCTGTGGCCAGAACGGCTTCCACGAAGACTTGCTTTAGGTTTTTCATTTCCTTGGCTGAACATTCCACATATCCTGACATCTTGAGCGACTTGGCCGCCTTCTTTCCTTCTGCGGTCTTAACAATGTTGTCGTTGACTGATGATTCTCTTAGGTCTGTTTTTGTCCCTGCGGTAGAATTCGTTTGTTAAGTGATGACAAAATTTCCACGAGGTACAGTTTGACATACAAATTCCTGGCCCACCTCGCTCTGAGGAAGTGCACCTAGCCACACCTTTACTACGCGGCGAGTTCCTTTGTTTAGCTTACTCCACCACCTCTATTTTCTTTCCCTACAGATCTTTTTGGTTACTCACTGCGCGCAGTAACGGTGAGACAAGGTGCAATTCATCAGAGGGAGGTCGACCTTGGACTCCTGTGTCCAACTGTACTGTACATCAATGTAGAGTGGCTCTTTACTCAAGGAATTATCTACCGTTGCTTATTTGTTGGTTCTTTTACAATTACATACAATGGCTTGTAACAACGTTTGCATTTTATTTTAAGTGCTATGATATTTGACGCCGAATTATGGTCATGCCCTTTACCTATTTTAAAGTAGAATATGGATTGGTTACCACGTTCTTCAAGTTTTTACTTTATAAGTTTTAATTAAAGATAAATAACATATACGTTTGACTTGTATAAATAAGTGATTATGTGTAATTAAATGATGAATATCATATCTTTGATCAAAAGTTTAAACCAATTGAAAGCGTAATAACTTAGAATCACTTCCTGGAGATTTTCCTGTATCGGGACTAATTGATTAACTGATTAGCCCAAAAACCTAAAAATCGGAACTTTAAAAAAAATTGTCAATGTTCAGAAACTAGTTACTTAATAGTTACAGTTAGATACAGGAGTTCCAATTACTGTACATCTCTCTTAACGGACGTGCACCCTGTCACACCCGTACGGAGCGGAGAGTTCCTGAGTGTAGCCCTGCAGGCCGCTGATGCTATCTATCCCTTCACTATCTGTTAAGTTACTCGCCACGAGGTAAGAGTGTGACACGATGCATTTCCTTAGAGCGTGGTGTGCCAGAAATTTGCGAGTTGAACTGTACCTATGGTCATACAATTGTTATTAGTTCCGTTTGAATGACTTTCAAGCCCGTTTTATCTATTTGTCGTTGTTTCTGTTAGAAAGCTCAAATTTAGGCATTTTATTTGGTTCTCACAGATTCTATTCTGGAATACTAACCAACTAAGACAACAGGAACGTTGTCGCCACATTCCTTTCGTACTTCCGGCAGCCAAACCCGTCGAACGTTGTCTAGGGAGTTGGGGTTGTCAACGCTGAAGCATACCAAGAATACACTGGCCTGCAAAGAAAGATTTTTTTTTTTTATTCAAATATGAAGATACTCTGTAGGATATTCAGGTATAGGATATACTTTTAGCTTCGGTAGATTTTGTAGAAACTTTAGCGACACAATGAGCTTAAATATGAAGGTATTTTGTAGGATATTGAGGGAGATATATTTTTAACTTCAGTAGATTTTGTAAAAACTTATTTTTAACTAGTAGATTTTGTAAAAACTTCTAGCGACACATGACCAAAACTCACTGCTATTCTTTGTAACCAACTTCTGAGTATTGTTTGTGATTCATTTTGTTCGTATGTTTTGTTATTTGATGCTTTTCATACTTCAGGTAATAAGTTTAATTTGTTTTTACGTCTGCATACACTGAATTGTTACTGAAAAAAAATATCTTCCTAACATTGCTTGGCCCCAAAATGCATATTTTGAAGTAGATGAAATTATTTATGTTGAAATTGCAGTGTTGACAGTGTTGAAGCCGTATTGTATTAAGATTCAAATTTTAGTCCGATTTTAGAGCTCCCTCAATTAGTTTAGTATCTACTATTATAACCGAATGAATTCTAGAATTTTT
The DNA here is from genome assembly GCF_036898095.1 of Palaemon carinicauda. Taxonomy (NCBI): domain Eukaryota; kingdom Metazoa; phylum Arthropoda; class Malacostraca; order Decapoda; family Palaemonidae; genus Palaemon; species Palaemon carinicauda. The sequence goes on from NC_090743.1 coordinate 28,294,132, forward strand.
TTTTTTTGGTGGGGGGGGGGGGGCTCACTACGGGATGAAGTAATACATTAAAATGATAAATCACGACAGTAGTATTTGCGACATGAAAAATTTATATGGCTGCTTCTGTACTATATTCTTGAAATAAATGTGTGGGTTGGTGAATTTTGCGACTTCTATATTAACTTAAAAACTCTTTTTGCATTATATAATACCATTTTTTTCCTGTGAAATTTTCGCTCCTATGTTTTAGACTTATGAATAAAGAGATTTGTTTTGCCTGAAGATAAAAATTTTTTTTCCCGAGAACAGTAATTTACTCACAGTAGACCAAGAGTGTTTTTATAAGTAATACAAACGAGATTGAAATTTTGAATTAATTTAGACACTGAAAACAATGCTCAGAGTTGGTGTTACTATTTCAATAAGATTTTGGTTTTTATGAGACGAACGTCTTTGGTAAAAGGGTTTTGAACATTAGTTAAAATGTCTTTGGATGAGTATTCGCTGCTTCTTTAAGTTATTTATTTGCTTTCCTGGAATTTCTGTTATAATACAGGTGTGTAAAGGATTTTTAGGTTTTTATTTTGGCTGTTATTATGGACTTTATTTGTCAACTGGTTAGCATTTTGCTGTAGCTCATTTTTAATTTAGTTTTGATACCAGATTCCTGGAAAGGTCTTTATTTTGATTGACCTTATCCCTTGAATATAGAATTACATGGAGGACCTAGATTTTATTCTTTCATTGTAACACGCAGTTTCTCTCAATCAGCATCATGGAAATTCGAATTCCATTCAGTTGCATAATACCCTTCCTGGAATCCAGTCAAAGGAAATTGAAAGCTCTTGTTTCCAGAAAATTGATTGGCTGAATAGGTTTCCAAAATTTAATTGCATTTCAGGATTTCATGATAATGGAACCATTTCTGTAATATCAATCTATGGTTATCTTATTTGTATAAACAAAAAGAAAAAAGAATAGATGTTGGTGGAATTAGGGAGGAAGATATAGTTGCATTAGAACTGACCGAAGACAACGGTAAGAAATGTACTAATGGACCCCCCCTTTGTAAACTAAATAGCTTATGAACTACGGTTTTGTGAAGTTTCTTTTGTTAAAAACACATACACACATGTATATATATATATATATATATATATATATATATATATATACACACACACATATATATATATATATATATATATATATATATATATATATATATATATATATATATATATATATATATATGAATGGGTGAATGTATGTATTCCCGAACTCATCACGCCTTATCCCTTTAACGTGCTTTGCACCGTAAAAAACAATACAACGAATACTGCGATATTCATGTTCTAATTAATGATTTGTGGATAAAACCAGTGTATTAATTATCCATAACATAGGACAAGCCGTACACCTATAGTGAATTTTTACCATTAGCGTGTCGAATTCCTCTCCACAATGCGTTGTTCACAACTATTTTGTACACGCTTGCTTTCGTGGATGTTGAGGCCCATCCTTTACAGTAGTTCTTTCATGAAAATATCCAGCCATTTCTAAGACATCATTTCCTCCTCCCTCTATCCTCCATTCTGTGCACAGGACTCAACCATTTTAACCCTCGCAAATCTATCCATAAGCTCACACTTACCTGGACACTTTTTCCCCTCTTTTTTTATGGATACCTCCATGTTTTCTCTAAATGTCACTTCTTTTGTGACAAACCGTGCAAATGGTAAATTATCCTTACAGCTTCTATCTTTTCATTTCATTTGAATGCAGCACCCATACTTTATTTCATTAAAGAGTTTATAACGTATTCCCTTCATACACCAAGCACCCTTTTGTTGACATTTTACTACCAGATGTGCTTCCTTTATACTGTAACATCCCTTATCTCATGCTCCAGATATTTGCATGAATTTGCTGCTCACGGTTATTCTCGACTTTCTCCTTTTTCAACTAAAGAATCATTCACTCTTCTTTTATATGGGATTTCCAATCTGCAAGGATGAGCTATTCCACATTTTATTCCAATCCAAATCTTATTTCAATTTTGTTCTAACATCTATGACTGTTTCTCTCCCGTCTCACATCACTCCCACAAAGATATATAACCATGGAGATATTACATAAATTTATCTAAAGCCCATTTACCCACCAATGATGACACTCGAATTCTAGCACAGGCTTCATTTCCATATCATAAACACAATGTATGCTAAACACCCTCCACATTTACTCTCGATTATAACTTATGTTGTTAATACATCCATGTATGACGTATAAAGTGTATTCGTTTACTTTCAAACTTTTCATAAGTTGTTCATAACCAGACTTCTTTTTCAGAACCTACTTGGTTCTGATCCTATTTTACTTTTTCGAAAATACTGTTACATTCCTTTCCTGGTATACAAAATCATATTATACATTACAATCCTTAATTTCTGGTGCTAATTTTACCCTTACAGAGGATTGATTATCCCTCTCATCCAATCCGTTGGAACCTTTCCCTCATCCAGACATGCCTTGCACACCTTTTTCAATCATATCAGTTGTAATCTAGTATATTCTTGTTATCTTGATATTCTTCAACTTCTAGTAGCATTCACCATCTTATACTGACACCCATTCAACTTTTGCATCATTCAACTTTGTTTCTGTGTATTCCAAATTCAACCAACCTTTTAGGATGATTGTCATCAACTCTGATATCCACTGTATTTAGACGTCATCTCTTATTTGTATCGCCTATTTTGAGATCCATTTAATCGTTACATTTTCTCTGAATTTACTACGTTAGAGAACAAATTCCTAATATTCCAAAAATTCTTTTCTCACTTTCACCCTCTTTTTTTATAACTGGCTTTCTTTTTCTCTCTCACCTTCCTCTTGAACATATCCATCATTCTGGATTATTTTATACAATTTTCCATACGTTCTGAAAATACATACATACATACATACATATACCAAGGCACTTCCCCCAATTTTGGGGGGTAGCCGACATCAACAAATGAAACAAACACAAAAAAGGGGACCTCTACTCTCTACGTTCCTCCCAGCCTGACAAGGGACTCAACCGAGTTCAGCTGGTACTGCTAGGGTGCCCACCCTTCCCCGTTATCCACCACAGATGAAGCTTCATAATGCTGAATCCCCTACTGCTGCTACCTCCGCGGTCATCTAAGGCATCGGAGGAAGCAGCAGGGCCTACCAGAACTGCGTCACAATCGCTCGCCGTTCATTCCTATTTCTAGCACGCTCTCTTGTCTCTCTCACATCTATCCTCCTATCACCCAGAGCTTCCTTCACTCCATCCATCCACCCAAACCTTGGCCTTCCTCTTGTACTTCTCCCATCAACTCTTGCATTCATCACCTTCTTTAGCAGACAGCCATTTTCCATTCTCTCAACATGGCCAAACAACACATTCATATCCACTCTAGCTGCTAACTCATTTCTTACACCCGTTCTCACTCTCACCACTTCGTTCCTAACCCTATCTACTCGAGATACACCAGCCATACTCCTTAGACACTTCATCTCAAACACATTCAATTTCTGTCTCTCCATCACTTTTATTCCCCACAACTCTGATATATACATCACAGTTGGTACAATCACATTCTCATATAGAACTCTTTACATTCATGCCCAACCCTCTATTTTTTACTACTCCCTTAACTGCCCCCAACACTTTGCAACCTTCATTCACTCTCTGACCTACATCTGCTTCCACTCCACCATTTGCTGCAGCAACAGACCCCAAGTACTTAAACTGATTCACCTCCTCAAGTAACTCTCCATTCAACATGACATTCAACCTTGCACCACCTTCCCTTCTCGTACATCTCATAACCTTACTCTTACCCACATTAACTCTCAACTTCCTTCTCTCACACACACTTCCAAATTCTGTCACTAATCGGCCAAGCTTATCTTCTGTGTCTGCAACCAGTACAGTATCATCCGCAAACAAAAACTGATTTACCTCCCATTCATGGTCATTCTCGTCTACCAGTTTTAATCCTCGTCCAAGCACTCGAGCATTCACCTCTCTCACCACTCCATCAACATACAAGTTAAACAACCACGGTGACATCACACATCCCTGTCTCAGCCCCACTCTTACCGGAAACCAATCACTCACTTTGAAAATGTAATTTTAAAATTGCGTTTTTTCCTTCTTTGAACGCTTAATTTTGATATCTCACGACTTACTGTCTTTATTCTTAATTCTCTTCCCACACTCATCACAAACCAAAATATTCCTCTAGCTATTCTATGAAACTATCCTAGAATTTTACACATACACTTTACACGAACCTTCAACTGCATTGTCTGCATTCGTAGTCCATATTTTATACATTGTCTATATGTTCCCATTACTTCCTTGATATCAAATTCACGTGTTTTAAATACTCCTCCAGATATATTTTAAAACTTCTGATACAAATACGACCTCGGTTTACTTCTACTTCAGCCTCAGCCAGACAATGATCAGATATAAATCCAACGTCCATTTGTCTAATCTTTACAATCATCAACTTCTTTCAGCTATTCAACAATCGAATAATCTAACTTTACTCCTTTCTGGAATATATATATATATATATATATATATATATATATACACATAAATTATACTATACATATACACATTTTATAGATATATAAATTTGTATTTATATGTTTATATATATATTAGATATATATTACACCCCCCCACACACACATATATATATATATGTATATATATATATATATATATATATATATATATATATATATATATATATATATATACTTAGTCTTTGTGTGCTCTCGTAATTCACTTGGATAGCTGATCCGCCTGGAAATGTTGCATTTAAGTTCTAATGTTCGAGTTTCAAATTATGTATCTGGTAATTAGACAGTTGAGGTAGGTAGCGGGCAGTGATATGCATGAGATATCTATGTCTATATGAATGCACGGTTGGATTTAGTCAACTCTGCATTTTTCACGTAACCACGACGGAATATTTTAAATGATCGAAATTAAGTCAAATATATAAATTCATTATTAAAGGGATTCTACCTTAAACAATTTTTCCAGGCCATTTTTTCCAATGCATTTAACTTTACGTGTTGGATTTATAGACTGAAAGCGATGAATTTATTACCTGGGGAATTCATTAAAAGAATTTATATTCAACACTTCGGGTACCTTTTCTGAAATATGCTATTCTGAGTCTCATATTATTATTATTATTATTATTATTATTATTATTATTATTATTATCATTATTATTATTATAATTATTATTATTATTATTATTATTGTTGTTATTATTATTATTATTGTTATTATTATTATTATTATTATTATTATTATTATTATTATTATTCAAATCAAAGCAATGCAATATGAGTATTATAGTTTGCTATACCGCAACAAATGATTCCCCTAAAGAAAGGAAATATGAATACTATGAAGAACTGCAGAGGATAATAGATGAGATCCCTGAGAGAGATATGGAAATTGTGATTGGTGACTTCAATGCCAAAGTTGGAAGAAATAATCAAGAGATAGAGAATGTGATGGATGTCGAGGGTCCTGGCGAAGATGCAAATGAAAATGGAGCACATTTCATATGTTTCTGTTCAGCATACAATCTTGTCATTGGAGGTACTCTGTTCCAACATAAGAACATCCATAAGTATACATGGACTTCACCATGTGGCAATTACAAAAGTCAGATAGATCACATTGCCATTAATAAAGAGAGAAGGAGGACTCGGAGAAATGTAAGAAGCTATAGAGGTGCAGATATTGATAGTGATCACCAGCTCTTCATTGCCACACTGATATTAAATTTGAAAGCACCCAACAGAAAGATAGATAGAATACCTAGGTTTGACACAACTAAGCTTCTAGACTCTAGAGGAAGAGCACAGAGAAACATTTGCAATTGAATGTAGGAATCGATTTGCAGTCTTAGAGACTTTAAGAGACGAAGAACAGACAATTAATGAAGAATGGTGTGATATTAAGAACATTCATCAGTCAGTTGGTAGTGAAGTCTTGGGACAAACAGTTACAAGGAGAAAGCCATGGATATCGAATGATACTTGGGATACTATAAAAAGGAGACTAAGACAGAAATTGATTGTTGAAAGTTTTCGAGGAAGTAATGAAAATTACAAGGTAGAGCATGCTAAGTATTCCAGTATTGACAGCGAGGTCAAAAGAAAAGCCAGCAAGGACTGGAGAAAGTATTTAGACAGTAAAGCAGATGAGGCTGACAAAGCTATGAATTCATAAAATGGCTATGGTGTGAGAATTGCTCATAGGATTATTAATGAAATCTCGACTGGGGCAAAGAAGAAGCATATACCTATCAAAAAGAGAGATGGCTCTGTTATAGCAACAGAAGATAAAGAAAGACAACGATGGATGGAACAATTTAGTGAGGTTATGAATAGAACATATGAAGAGAATAATTTGATTGATATACCTGAAGCTGATGAAGACCTTGATGTGCCCATGAATGAATTCAGTGTGTTTGAAGTCGAAGCTATCCTCAAAAAACTAAAAAGATGGAAAGCCCCTGGATACGATGGAATAACTGCCGAGAGAATATTGGCCGAAAATGAAGTGACTCGAAGACTACTTATGAGATTATTTAGAAAGTGGCATGAAGAGGCAAAACCTGATGAATAGGACTTAGGAGTGTTGGTGAAATTAGCTAAAAAGGGAGACCTGACTGATTTCAATAATTACAGAGGCATAACACTTACGTCAGTCGTTATGAAAATATATAGTATGCTTATCCTTAAGAGACTGGAGAGGAAGATTGATGAAAAGCTGAGATATTAACAAGCAGGATTTAGAAAAGGTAGAAGTTGCACTGACCAAATTTTCATTTTGAGACGTGTTGTACAGCAATGCGTAGAATATAGGAATCCCCTTTTGATGGTATTTGTGGATTATGAAAAAGCCTTTGATAATTTGCACTGGCCAGTTTTGTGGAGGGTCCTGCATTATTATGGAATTCCTCTTGAATATGTAAGTTTTATTAAGTCTGTTCATGAGCATAGCAAGTGCAAAGTTAATGTTCATGGAGTCTTATCAAGTGAGTTTCCAGTGAAGAGCGGAGCACTCCAAAGGAATGTTGTCACTTATATTGTTTATCCTCCTCATGGACTTTGTAATGTGTAGAACAGTCAGAGATGGTGGAGAAGGATTGGACTGTATTGGTGATAGGGAATTTAGCAGACCTTGAGTATGCTGATGATGCTATCCTTCTTAGCAGAACACCACAGGATTTGCAATGCTTGCTTACCAGAATGCATGAAATATCACACGAGGTTAGGCTGAAGATAAATAGAAGAAAGACAGATGATGAGAACGGAGTATGCAATGGAAGATGAAATATTGGAAGGAGAAAGGATTAATGAGGTAGAATCATTTAAGTATTTAGGGACAATGATCTCCAATACACGGTCTTTAGAATTAGAGTTTAGTGAACGATTGAAAAAACAAATCAGACAATGGCTAGGTTAAGTAAAATTTGGAAATCAAATAGCCTAAAATTTCATATGAAAATCAGACTATATATCAGTTGAGTGATATCGGTGTTACTCTATGGACATGAGTCATGATATGACAATGAAGCAATTCCCAGTAGATTTAGTAGATTAGAAAATAAAGCCCTCAGAAGGATATTGTGAGTTAAATGGCAGGACAGGATTAGAAATGAAACTATAAGAGAGATTACTCGAGTACCATATGTGGATGAGATCATGATGAGGGGTTGATGGAGATTGTTTGGGCATGCTCTTCGCACTCCCCGTAGTTCACCAAACGTTTAACTGGGCTCCACAAGGCACTAGAAGAATCGGAAGACCCAGGCCTACATGGCTTCGTAATATAAAGCGCAAAGTAGGAGATGATGAATGGAGAAGTATTGAATTAAAAGCTCAAGACAGACACGACTGGCGAAGTCTAACCGAGGATCTTTGCGTAAATAGGCGTAGGAGGAGGTGATTATTATTATTATTATTATTATTATTATTATTACCTAAGCTACAACCTTAGTTGGAGAAACAGGATGCTATAAGCCCAAGTGCTCAAACAGGAAAATTAGACCAGTGAGGAAAGGAAATAAGGAAATAAACTATATGAGAATTAATGAACAATTGTAATAAAATATTTTAGCAACAGTTACAACATTAACACCGACATTTCATATATAAATTGTAAAAGGAGACTTATGTCAGCTTGTTCAGCATGAAAACATTAGCTGCAACTTTAAACTTTTTAAGTTATACCCATTCAACTGCCCGATTAGGAAGATCATTCCACAACTTGGTCACAGTAGGAATAAAACAACTTCCAGAATACTGTAATATTGAGCCTCTTAATGGAGAAGGCTTGGCTATCAGAATTAACTGCATACCTAGTATTACGAACAGGATGGAACTGTCCGGGAATATCTAATGTAAAAGATAGTCAGAATTATGAAAAATCTTATGGAACATGCATAATGAACCAATTAAACGATGGTGCAGGAGATAAATATCTAGATCTAGAATAAGAAATTTAATAGACCGTAAGTTCCTGTCCAACAAATTAAGATTGGAATCAGCAGCTGAAGACCAGGCTGGAGAACAATTCTTGAAACAAGGTAGAATGAAAAAATAAAACTTCAGAATAGATTCATCACCGAAGAACATCTTCTTGCCAACTTGTGGAAAATAACAATAACTTTGGTGAAGAAATCTTCAGTCTTTTAAAAAAAAAAAAAAAAACTGGAGAATCAACCATACTTGTTATAACGCCAGGAGTCAGTGTAAACGAGGTCCAAGCTGTTACCAGACCTGTGATTTGCTTCACTTATGATTTGCTCACAGCCTGATTTAGACACAAATTCCAAAGCTCTTAAGCCATGGCGATCAGTATGAGATAGATAATTTAACCACTACCTATGGCGAGCATTGAAGTTGAAATAAAAAAAAAAAAAAAAAAAAAAGGCCTTTCTGTCGTCGTCTTGCATCTTAGCCATAATGGTAAAAAGATAATCGAAGATTGAACGATCCAGGCCTTTCTGTCGTCTTCTTGCATCTTTGCCATAATTGTAAAAAAAATAATCGAAGATTGAACGACTCAGGCTTGGATTGCGGTAGGTCGAACACAAATGAAAGTTGTTATGGCCGCCACAAACTTTTATTACCTGAATCTCATGACATATGCATTCATAGTTGGACATGTGAGAAGCAGGGTACTTGGTCCTTATATACAACATCATTCCCATTGTCCTAGGAATGGCATCCTGTTTCAAAATTATTGGTTTCTTAAACGCTGTTATAAGGACCTCAGACGAGTGCCTCATCAGAAACCAAAATTTCTGAGCACAAAAGAATATCATGCTGTAAGGACGCAACTGTAAGGTCTTGAATATTTACATGCAGACCACGAATATTGTAAAACAGTAGATCTAGGATGTACTGGTCCCGGATTTCGCTCAATGTCTCTAGATAGGATAATGATTAATGGCAATAAAAAAAGATATTTATAAACTAAATTAACAATAATGATAAAAACAATATGTACATAATATACCTATAAATACAGTACACACATGCATACATACATACTGTGTATATGTATATCTTTACACATATACTCATTAAATATCCTCATCTCTTCCTATGCCTATTGACGCAAAAGGCCTCGGTTAGATTTCGCCAGTCGTATTTTTAAATCAGAATTTTTAAATTCATCATATGCTTCACGCTTTATAGTCCTCAAGCATGTAGGCGTGGGTCTTCCAACTCTTTTAGTGCCTTGTGGAGCCTAGTTGAAAGTTTGGTGAACTAATCTCTCTTGGGGGGTGCAAAGAGCATGTCCAAACTATCCATCTACCCCTCACCATGATCTCGTCCACATATGGTACTCAGGTAATCTCTCATAGTTTCATATCTAATCCTGTCCTTCCATTTACTCCCAATATTCTTCTCAAGGCTTTGTTCTCAAATCTGTTGGATATTGTTTCATCTTCATACCATGACTCATGTCCATACAGTAACAGCGTTCTCACTGAACTGATATGTAGCCTGATTTTCATATGTAATTTCAGGCGATTTGATTTCCAAATTTTACTTAAACTATCCATTGTCTGATTTGCTTTTTTAAATCTTTCATTAAACTCCAATTTTAAAGATCCTGTATTAGAAATCATAGTTCCTAAATATTTAAATGATTCCGCCACATGAATCCTTTCTCCTTCCAATGGTATTTCATTCTCCATTGGATATTCCGTTTTCATCATCTCTCTCTTTCTTCTATTTATCTTGAGCCTAACCTCATGTGATATTTCATGCATTCTGGTTAATAAGCTTTGCAAGTACTGCGGTGTTCTGCTGATAAGAACAGCGTCCGCATGCTCTAGATCAGATAATTTCCTGTTACCAAACCAGTCCAATCCTTCTCCACCATCCCCAACTGTTCTATGCATTACAAAATCCCTGTGGAGGATAAGCAACATAGGTGACAACACATTCCAAATGTTCACTGGAAATACATCTTATAGGACTCCAGTAACATTAACTTTGCACTTGCTATGCTCATGAACAGACTTAATTAAATTTACATATTTAAGAGGAACTCCATAATAACGCAGGACTCTCCACAAAATTGGCCGGTGCACACCATTTTATATATATATAATATATATATATATATATATATATATATATATATATATATATATATATATGTGTGTGTATATATATATATATATATATATATATATATATATATATATATATATATATATATATATATATATATACACACGCACTCAATTAGTGGGTGTATACTTACACTTTTAATGTATGTATGAATCTTCACAGCCACTTAAACTCGGTTACACCTGCACCTATTATTGTTAAGTAAATTGACGTCTAAGTATACTTTTGAAATAATTGGAACAAATAGATTTGGAATCGAACGAAAGGTCGAAACCTGCAAGAGTTAATTCCCTGAACAAGAACATTTAATTAAACAGTTCGTGTGAAATGGAAAGGCGAGAGAAGACATTTAAATATTGACTCACACTATTTTGTTTCATATTATTATTATTATTATTATTATTATTATTATTATTATTATTAAATGCTAAGCTACAACCCTAAATGGAAAAGTAGGATGCTACAAGCCCAGGGACTCCAACAGGGAAAATAGCTCAGTGAGGAGAGAAAACAAGGAAAAATAAAATATTTTAAGAACAGACATATTAAAACAAATATTTCCTACATAAACTATAAAAACTTTAACAAAAAAGAGGAAGAGAAATTAGAAAGGACAGTGTGCCCGAGTGTACCCTCAAGCAAGAGAACTTTAACCCAAGACAGTGGAAGACCATGGTACAATGGCTATGGCACAACCCAAGACTAGAGAACAATGGTTTGATTTAGGAGTGTCCTTCTCCTAGAAGAGCTGCTTACCATAGCTGAAGATTCTCTTCTACCCTTACCAAGAGGAAAGTGGCCACTGAACGATTACAGTGCAGTAGTTAACCTCTTGCGTGAAATAGAATTGTTTGGTAATCTCAGTGTTGTCAGGTGTATGAGGACAGAGGAGAATTTACAAAGAATAGGCCATAGTATTCGGTGTCTGTGTAGGCAAAGGGAAAGAACCGTAACCATAGAGAAGGATCTAATGTAGTACTGTCTGGCCAGTCAAGGGACCCCTTAACTCTAGCGGTAGTATCTCAACGGGTGGCTGGTGCCCTGGCTAACCTACTACTACATCATAATAGTTGTCTAAATTATTCGAAATATTGTTTAGTGTGAGTTATGCCGTATCTGAAGTCTTAAACTGGCCTTTTGTGCTTGATTTATTCATGTTTTCTTGTGTATTCTGACGAAGGAAATAACTTGAAACTATGTTTTATTAATATACTTGACTCGTCAAAGATGCCGTCTAAATACTTAGATAGATATGCACACTCTCACGTGCGCACAGACTGACTGATTCAATCGATTTAACCCCCTCCCCCTTTCATAACTACCACACGGCAGTTTAGGCAATTTGTGGGAGATTGTGCTTTCCGAGTGGTTACAGCTCATCATGACTAGAAAAAAATTACGTGTTTATATATATATATATATATATATATATATATATATATATATATATATATATATATATATATATATGGAGCCAGGCAATTGTTCATTATTATATAAGGGGAGATTAAAAGACTAACGTGATGATTTTACTTTTCAAATTAAAATTATTGTAATTTTTGAATGTCTAGGTTTTAACCTTTCCTTTAAAGATGGAGGGTGACAACGGATGTAATTATAAAGAGGATATAAAAGTATTTGAAACATTTATGTCTCTATGGAATGTAAGGGATGATAATTACCCGATATATAGCGATTTTGACATCGTTAAATTCTCAAGATCTACGTGGTCAAGTTTATCAATAGAAATTGGAATGGACGAAAATAATGTATTAATCCAAGGGGAAAGGAAAATGCCTTGAAAATAAGAATCGAGAAAGGGTTGAAAGATCAGCGTTTCAGTCGCATTATCAAAGGGAGAAAATGTTGCAGTTTTGAGTTATGAATTATTGATAGATTTTTGGCGTGATCTGAATCCCATGATATTTGAATGAAGTCTACAGTCTGAAGAGTCTGAAATGAAAATAAGTCTGCGGATGTAATCTCCTTTTTCATTTTAAAAAGACTATCTTTCTGACATCGATTGTATTTATTTTATTTCTTGTAGTTTTCCCCCAAATTCTTTGAGTACGGAAGAATTCTTGTTCTTTTTACATTCAAAATACTGTTACAACTTACATTATTATTATTATTATTATTATTATTATTGTTATTATTATTATTATTATTACTTGATAAGCTGCAACCTTAGTTGGAAAAGCAGAATCCTATAAGCCATGGGCCCCAACAGGGAAAATAGCCCAGTGATTAAAGGAAGCAATGAAAAATAAAGTATTTTAAGAACAGTAACAACTTTAAAATAAATACAGGATAGAATACTGTGCCCTCGAGCAAGAGAGCTCTAATCCAAGACAATGGAAGTCCATGGTACAGGGTCTAGGGCACTACCCAAGACTAGTGAACAATGGTTTGATTTTGGAGTGTCCTTCTCCTAGGAGAGCTGCTTACCACGGCTAAATACTCCTCTACCCTTACCAAGAGGAAAGTAGCCACTGAACAAATACAGTGCAGTAGTTAATCCCTTGGGTGAAGAAGAATTGTTTGGTAATCACAAGTGTTGTCAGGTGTATGAGGACAGAAGAGAGTCTGTAAAGAGTAGGCCAGACTGTTCTGTCTATGTGTAGGCAAGGGGAAAGTGAACCATAACCAGAGAGAAGGATCCAATGAAGTACTGTCTGGCCAGTCAAAGGACCCCCATAACTCTCTAGCGGTAGTATCTCATAATCAAGTATTCAGGTAACAATGTTTGTCAATTTAATTAATAGGTTTGAACTAATTGAAATAGAGAGGACGTAATTTCTACTAATATAAAGTATAAAGATTCTTATAAATTGCTACTCTAAAGAAAATTTTCGACCCAAAATTACCATTCTTGTGAATGTTGAATCTAGAGTACTCAAAATCTTCACGGTGTAAAAAAAAAAAAAAAAAAAAAAAAAATCGTTTTTCATGAAAACAGGCACTTTCAGAACAAATCAGCTTCAAAATATTGTGTCCTTTACTGGCGAATGACATTTCAAAGCTTTTATAAGATAAAATGTGTTTCATATTTTTTTTATTGTAATATATTTTCCTCCATCGCAAAAACAGCATCTATTGATGATATTTATAGAAGCCATTAATATGAAATGCTAGCTTTAATTTTGACTATATTTTGTTTCTCTTATGATGAGGCCCTAAATAGTCAATAGAAAAAAATCATTAAAATGTTTATTGATCAAAAAAGGTTTATTGATGTCATTAATCTCAGTGGGCAGTTCTTTTTTTCTTGTCATTCATAATGTATCAAGTACCCAATGTTAATTTTTTCCTAACTTTATAAAATTGTTTTTTTTTTTTTTTTTTTTGCTATTGGTATTATTTTTTTTATTTGGGTACATTTTATGTACTCTTTATCACGCTTTTTTTTTTTTTTTTTTTTTTTTTTTGGGGGGGGGGGGGGTACATTTTATGTACTCTTTATCACGCTTTAACCCGAGTGGTTGATGAATACAAACTTTTGAGTTTTGTTCTCGTTTTTTATGTTTGCTTTGCCAATATAGGATTTTGAATTTGTGCGGGAGGTTTATTTGTGTTTAGAGGATTCACAAAAAACGTTCCCGTTGTAATAGCAACCGCGGATTTTTCTTTTGTGGAAGTAGGGAAATTCACCCTTTTTCATTCGAAACCGTTATTTACAGATATCCAGTATTTCCATTTTCTTTATTTATTCTATTATTCATTATTTCAATAAAAAAGATTATTAAGATAGCTATTCAGAAGATAGCATTGAGTCTGTAAATGAACTTTACCTGTTATTACACGTAATAAATTGGTTTATTTTCTATTTCCGATGTGTTCTTTAGAAGGTTTTTGATGGATGTTGGCACTGACTACTTCAAGAGGAATGGGAAGCTAATATTGTTTACCTACTTTTGAATTTTTTCCAGATGCCCATACAGTATGTTCATACTACTGATGGTAATTGTGTAATGAAAATAATGAGAACAATAATAACAGTGGTATTCAATATGTGGTTGTAGTGCTGCACATTATTGTAGACAAATCTACAAATGGCTGTGGTATATCAAGGATATTTTTTTAATCCCTAGAAATTTATACGTCCATTTTCATGTTACAAGATAATTTAGTGGAGGAGAGACTTGGTTAGAAAAAATGAGAGAGAGAGAGAGAGAGAGAGAGAGAGAGAGAGAGAGAGAGAGAGAGAGAGAGAGAGAGAGAGAGAGAGAGAGAGAGAGAGAGAGAGTGTATGTGTGTGTGTGTGTGCTGCTTAGACCAAAGTGACGCTGCTTGGTAATTTGTTGGCAGGAATTACCTATGTAGTAAGAAATCTTTACGATAATGGTACACCTTCTTGGCACTAAAGTTGCACACGCGTCCGTGCATGCCTTACTACTATGTTGTTGTTTTTTTTTGTAATGCTTTTATAGATACAATTTTGGTCTGAAAATTGTCATTAATTAAGAAAGCACGCCGGAATGGAAAGTTATTTAAAAGATGTATTTTTATACTTTATATAGTGAAACTAATTATTTTCGTATTTCTATATCCAAAAACTTGTTTCTGATAAAAGGCCACTGTAGTAATTTAGAAAATTTTTAAAGTTTATATATATATATATATATATATATATATATATATGAATATATATATATATATATATATATATATATATATATATATATATATATTATATATATATATATATATTTATATATATATATATATATATATATATATATATATATATATATATATATATATATATATATATATATATATATATATATATATATATATATATATATATATATATATATATATATATATATATATATATATATATATATATATATACACGTTTGAGGCTGGAGGTGAGGATGGCAGGTTCATACTTCCCAAGATTTTCGGACATGATGTGTCGTACTATGCTAGTTATATTTTTAGATTTATTTCAGAAGAATGTCTTCTGAAAGCCATATATTTAACTTTTATAATTAAGTCTTCGCTTTTGTGGTTTTAATTGAATATTTGTTTATTCTTTATTTATGACAAATGATATCGGCGTCAGTGACCTTGAATGTCAGGACCTTGAATTTCAGGATGCCAGAAAACTTCAAATCATTCAATCAATCAATCACAGGTCCATTGCTCAGGCTTTGGCTGCCACTGGTGGTTTCAGTATCTAGGACGTGTGAAATGGCCAAATAGCCTGGACAGCTATTATACTTTTATAGATTAACGCAAAATCTATTACTAAGTTTGATTTACTTGAGAACCCTTATTTTAGTAAATACGGTTGATAAAGTTTTTTTATTTCATAATGTTTACTCTAATTATTGTTAAATAAATGGGTGTGCTCAGAAGTGTGAATGGTCGTTATCTCATTTTTCCATAATTTTTTTTTTTTTTATTAAATTTTTGAAACTAGTGAATGTTTCCTAGGTTTTCATTCTTGACCTTAGAAGAAATTAAGAACTTTGAAGTTACTGAAGATTCCAAAGTCATTAAAGGCAAAAGTGACAAATGCCTCATATGTTATTGAGTTACCTTGTGAGGAGGACCTGACATTAAACATGAAAATGCCAGAGAACTCCCATGTCATTGAAGTTGAATGGGAGTTTCTGCTTAGTTTAGCGGGTATGAAAATTATATTTACGACTTCAATAGTTATCGACTAGCCTTATATCCAGGTATTGATTTGGTATAATGTCACCTGATTTAGAATTTGAGAATGGAAGTTATAACAACTACCGTGGAAAGATAATTCTATTATTATTATTATAATTATTATTATTGACTGGCCAGACAGTACCACATTGGATCCCTCTCTCTGGTTACGGTTCATTTTCCTTTTACCTACACATACACCGAATAGTCTGGCCTATTCTTTACAGATTCTCCTTTGTCCTCATTCACCTGACAACACCGAGATTCCCAAAAAAACTTTTTTTTTCATCCAAGGGGTTAACTACTGCACTGTAATTGTTCAGTAGCTACTTTCCTCCTGGTAAGGGTAGAAGAGACTCTTTAGCTATGGTAAGCAGCTCTTCTATGGGAAGGACACTCCAAAATCAAACTTATGTTCTCTAGTCTTGGATAGTGCCATAGTCTGTGTACCATGGTCTCCCACTGTCTTTGGTTAGAGTTCTCTTGCTTTAGGGTACACTCGGGCACACTATTCTATCTAATTTCTCTTCCTCTTATTTTGTTGAAGTTTTTATAGTATGTAGGAAATATTTATTTTAGTGTCACTTAAAATATCTTATATTTTCTTGTTTCCTTCCCTCACTGGGCTTTTTCCCTGTTGGGGCCCCTTGGCTTATAGCAACATGTTTTTACAACTAGGGTTGTAGTTTAGCAAGTAATAATAATAATAATAACAATTATAATAATAACAATGATATTATTATTATTATTACTTTTGTTATTATTATTAGCTAAGCTACAATCCTATTTGGAAAAGCAGGATGCTATAAGCCCAAGGGTTCCAACAGGAAAAAATAGCCTAGTGAGTAAAGGAAACAAGGAAATAGAGAAGTGATGAACAATTAAAATAAATATTTCAAGAACAGAGAAATATTAGAATTAATCTTTTATATATAAACTTTAAAAACTTCAAAAAACAAGATGGAGAGAAATAAGCATAGAAAAGTGTGCCCGAGTGTACCCTTAAGTAAGAGAACTCTTCTTCAAGACATTGGAAGACTATGGTACAGAGGCTGTGACACTACGCAAGACTAGAAGAGAGTTATTTATGTTTGGAGTGTCCTTTTAGAAGAGTTGTTTTCTTCTTCTTCTTCTTCTTCTTATTATTATTATTATTATTATTATTATTGTTATGGTTATTAATATTATTATTTATTATTATTTATAATTATCATCATTATCATCACCAATATTATTATTATTATTATTATTATTATTATTATTATTATTATTGTTATGGTTATTAATATTATTATTTATTATTATTTATAATTATCATCATTATCATCACCAATATTATTATTATTATTATTATTATTATTATTATTATTATTATTATTTTTATGAAGATCACATAGACGAAAAATGTAGAATTTCTGGCATATCATACATCTTACCCCCTTGTAGCATAGAACCCGGCATCTGTCGAAGCCCTCTTGGCCAGCTGTGTCCCATAATGTGATGTTGTATTTTTTGCCGTTGACTTCAACGTCACCTGCGTAGTTCTCGAACACTGTTGGTGTGTATTGTTGATCGAACGCCCCCTGAAATAAAAACTAGTCGTAATAACGAGGATCACTAGTCTGAAGAACCCATTCACACAAACTATATATATATATATATATATATATATATATGTATATATATATATATATATATATATATATATACATATACATTTACATACATACACATACACAAAACAACAAATGCAAAATTTTTTTTCTCTGCAGGACAAAGGCCTCAGACATGTAATTATTCAAGCCTGGGGTTTGGGCAGTTTTCAATACCACGCTGGCCAGTACGGATTGGCGATGGTAAGGTACTTAAGTTTGATTTCTCAGAGCAAACCAATATATTATGGGTGGCCCTGACAAGTAGAACTTTGATTATCATGGCGATACATAAACACTTCCACCACGTTAAGGTATCCCCACGAAAAAGATATATATATATATATATATATATATATATATATATATATATATATATATATATATATATATATATATATATATATATATATATAATGTGTGTGTTTACATGTTTATGTTCACTAGTTTTCATGAAAATGTTTTTTGTTTTATGTCTAGAAGTTTATAATCATACTTTCTTTCATTTATGTTCCTACAAATTGTCGTTAGACGGTTTTATTCATATCTATTTAAAAATGTTTAGGTTGAAAACGCTTTCTCTCTCTCTTTCGTATGTGAGAAATTTTCAGGAATCATACATAATTAAACTAATTTGAAATAAAGAGAACGGTAGATTTTAGTAAAGTTCATAGGTATTTAATGTGTCTTACTCATCCATATTTCAAGACTTTTTTAATACAATTATTCATGATTTTAGTTATGACATAAAAATGCAAATGACAAAGGGTTTGAAAGTGTCCCCGGTGAGAGCTGTTATTCTGGACGTTGTTCATTAAATATTAATGATTGTGGCTGGTATAATTAACAGAATAAGAATAATAATATTTTCATTATAACATAGATAAATTATTTAACATTTAAAGCTCTTGTACCCGATTAGTATGAAGCTTCTGACGGTATTGGGAGTTCCAATTTGATTCTGAAGCGTGAGGACCAATTAAGTCAAGTGTTTATAAGCATTGCGAAGAGACATACATTTTCATGATGGATTTTATCGTTTTAATGTTTACGATGTCTTTTGAAAGCTTTTATTTAAACATGATTAATATATTTTATTGATGAAAAAATTAATTGGTAATACAAATCGTATGTGAATATTCTATTTAAACTGATTTACATATTATTAGTGCAGTTTATTTAAAGAACGTTCTCTCATCAAAGTTATTCTTATGAATTGTGTGCTAAGGATGTGTAGTTGTGGGAGCTTATATGTTTACTTGCTGATTTATCCGTAGCCATTACCTGGTCCCCCCTAATCCTAGGTTGGAGGGAGAGGTAACTTGGTCGCTGGTTATCCCTTTGGGGATTGTCCTGCTAACCAGGGTAATGTGAGTGTCCCTTGCCTTTGTCATTCATGAGTGACCTTTAAATCTTTAAACTTGTAAGCCTGGGCTAGACACAGATCTCTGAACTCTGGGGAAGGCCAAGAGTATGATAGAATGTGAGGACTTCCTCTGACATTTGTGGAATGTTACTCAACCTCTGCTTAAAACGGAGGAAACCTAAGCATTTTCTGTTTATCTGTTCAAAGGTCACATTTACAAAGGTTATCTAAAGCAGAGCATATTTTGGTTGGAAAATATATAGCCATTATATATATATGTATATATATTTGTTTCTATATATATATATATATATATATATATATATATATATATATATATATATATATATATATATATATATATATATACACACACAGTATGTATTTATGCATATGCATATAGTTATTGTATATGTTGTGTAAATATAGGTACTTATATATAATATATACATATATGATATGCTTTTTTTCCTCATAAGTCCCAAATTCTTTTTAATATCGAATTCACTCTGCCACGTGTTCACAGAACATAGATATTTTTTATAAGTACTCCTGTCAGAGCAAGAATTCGAACCTTTGACTGTACCAATTGGCTAGTTAACTGTCTGGTGTGCATTAAAGAAGATTTGATCGTTTTTTTTTTTTTCATGGAACATAAAACTTTCATAGTTGTTCTGCCATAGTTTTTTTTTTTTATCTTTTGTGTTGACCATTTCTTAGCAAGTAATTACCCCTGATAAACTTTTTCTTATCTTTCAAGTTCAAGCACTTTCAGTGGTCAATTTCTCTAGCTATTCTGTCATCAACAATTTCCATCATTTCCTTGAATATCATTTCGCCTTTCTTGCCTTTATAGTCTTTTTGATGTCTCTTCCCTTTGATGAGTAGCGCTTTCATGTCTCATTTCTCAACTGCGCAATTCTGGCTTTTCACTTCTTTTAAACTTGGGTACCAGTTTAATATTCTTATTTTTTTACGATCGTATTTTTTCTGAACTCATTACAAAATTAATTTCAGGGATGAATGTTGTTAAAGCCGATAAACATTTGTAAAAGGCCATATGGAACATAATGTAACTTTTGGTTTCAAGTCTTACTAAAAAAAAAATTTTCATTACAAAATTTTAAGTTGGCTTTCTGTAGGATTTCTAGTTACTGTATTATGTAATTGCAAATTTGATTTTTATTTTCAATTTTATCCTTGTTGGTTTTAACTGAGGTATATTTATTACTTGTTGCTATTATCAGAAGTTTTCTATATTTGCTTTTTCCTTATTCGTTTTTCCTTTGTTAACATGAGTTGTCCTTATTCTTTTTCTCTATGTTAACGTGGAAACATTTTTTGCATGTGAGGATTGTCGGCCAAATTTGTAATCTTTTGATTTTGTTTGATCTATTTTATTTATTTTATTGTTAATTTTGAGAATTGTTGCGCCTTAACTTCCAAGTAGTTCTAAAAAAAGTATCCTTCTCAAAGTATCCCCTTTCTTTATCCTGGCTTTGGTCGAGTATTTGTTTTTGAGTTTACAATTTTTAATTTTCTTCGTTTATTCATCATCATTTTAGTGCTGCCTCTATTTGTTTCCTTCCCGTTTGGGATTTAAACATAGTGATAAAGTTGACAAGAAAGCTGATTTTCTAGTGAAATACGAATTTCCACACTTTCAATAAAAGTAGCAATCCATTCCTGTGTCCTATATCATTTCGATTCTATATCATTCCAGATATATTCGATTTCGTCGCTGGCTTTTCAATTACTGATAAAAACCATACTTACGTGCCATCGGCTCAGGGGTCTTCAAGTTTATTCTTTTTGCAAGTGAATGATTAAACAAACCTTTATTTTGTGTATGATCACATCAATGAAATTGGGATTGAGATTTTTTCTTTCACTTTCTGTGTTCGTACATTTTGAATTTATGTATATTAACATTTTCTTTATCTTTTAACCGAATTCATACTTTACTGGATATTAATGTATCATTCTTAAGCAAGATTCAATCGGGTATAGCATGCTGGCATTTATTTATTCTACGAAATTGGCATCGGATATTTTTTAACTTGTAACCCTCTTTTTGACTGATTAAAAGTAGATTGCCTCATATTTTAAATGAGTTCAATTATAAATTTTCAGTCACATCAACAACTAGCAAGTGTACAAACAGGCAGTAATATTTGTTAGTAGTTTAAATTTTTAGAAATTATACTTATTGTTTGTGATTAAATTTCATCTAGGTTCCATTTTCTATCATTACAAAACTTGGTTTGTGTAGCCTGCATCAAATAACATACAGAGCATGACGCTCAGTTTTCAGACCCAAATCCGTCAAAGGAAAGTTGAAAAGAGCATTGTTTACCAATTGATTTTCGTTACTCGGCTGTCTGATTCCAGAGCTTACTGGACCGTATATTCAATTACCCCGTGGAAAGCGAATCAAACGTTGCCTAACACTTTTTTAACCTGGCCAAAATAAACTAAATTTTTAGCGAGTGTTGTGTAACACCCGAGTTTCTAAAGCTGGTTTTTGGATGTGTTGTCGTATTAGCGAAAATAGGAGACCTGACTGATTGCAATAATTACAGAGGCATAACACTTACGTCAGTTATGAAAATGTATAGTATTCTTATTCTAAAGAGACTGGAGACAAAGATTGATGAAAAGCTGAGAGATGAACAAGCAGGATTTAGAAAAGGTAGAAGTTGCACTGACCAAATTTTCATTTTGAGACATGTACAGCAATGCGTAGAATATAGAAATTCCCTTTTGAAGGCATTTGTGGACTATGAAAAAGCATTTGATAGTGTGCACCGGCCAATTTTGTGGATAGTCCTGCGTTATTATGGAATTCTTCTTAAATATGCAAATTTTATTAAGTCTGTTCATAAGCATATCAAGTGCAAATTTAATGAAAATGGAGTCTTATCAAATGAATTTCCAGTGAACAGCTGGGTACTCCAAGGGAATGTGTTGTCACCTAAGTTTTTTATCCCCATGGATTTTGTAATTCGTAGAACAGTCAGAGATGGTGGAGAAGGATTGAACTGGATTGGTGATGGGAATTTAGCAGACCTAGAGTATATTGATGATGCCATCCTTCTTAGCCGAACACCACAGGATTTACAATGCTTGCTCACCAGAATGCATGAAATGTCACACGAGGTTGGGCTGAAGATGAATAAAAGAAAGACAGATATGATGAGAACGGAGTATGCAATGGAAGAGGAAATATCATTGGAAGGAGAAAGAATTAATGAGGTAGAATCATTTAAGTATTTAGGAACTATGATCTCCAGTACAGGGACTTTAGAATTAGAGTTTAGTGAAAGATTGAAAAAAACAAATCAGACAATGGGTAGGTCAAGCGAAATATGGAAATCAAATCGCCTGAAATTACATATAAAAATTAGACTATATATCAGGTCAGTGAGATCTGTGTTACTGTATGGACATGAATCATGGTATGACAATGAAACAATATCCAATAGATTCAATAGAATTAAGAACATAGCCCTCAGAGGGACATTGGAAGTTGAATGGCAGGACAGGATTAGAAATGAAACTATAAGAGAGGTTACTCGAGTACCATATGTGGATGAGATCATGATGATGGGTAGATGGAGATGGTTTGGGCATGGTCTTCGCACTCCCCAAAAGAGAGTAGTTCACCAAACGTTCAGTTGGCACCAGAAAAGTTGGAAGACCCAGCCCTACATGGTTCAGGACTATGAAGCGCAAAGCAGATGATGAATGGATAAGTATTAAATTAAATGCTCAAGGTAGAGACGACTGGCGAAATCTAACCGAGGCCCTTTGCGTCAATAAGCATAAGAGGAGATGATGGTGATGTCGTATTAGAGCATAAATATAATACCCAAGAATGTTTTAGTTTTATCCTAGATTTTCCAATTAAGAACTTGTACTTACTAATTGTTCTGCAGTTTGTCGTTGTTAACCCCTTTTCGTATGCAAGAGTCACTTGTTTCTATGTGTGAACGTAATTTTTCCCGTTAAATAAAAGTACAGTCCCAGAAATAATTGCAAAGATGGAATCCTCATCAGTGTGCAATTTATAGATTGTTGTGTGATTCTTTTTTAAATTAATACTTAATATTTAAGCACAAATTGGTATGATTATTTGATATCTTTTTATCCTTAATAAAAATCCATTTGCAACTGAAAGATTGACAGATCTAA
>NC_090743.1:28325235-28335235 GCF_036898095.1 Palaemon carinicauda
CAGTTACGATCTTTAGGACACGCCCCATTCCCGACATCTGCAAAAGGATTGATATATGTATTTGAATTGACTAACTTGAATCATGAGTGATTAATTGATTACTGATTCATAAGTAAAGGTGATCATCTACATGATGATTCACCGAAATACTGTCGTCTCATTCATCGCTAACCGATTATTTAAGATATTTTGCTAAAGTTAATATGGGTAAAAGTTTAGTGTCCTATCTTCTTTGGTAAAAACGTAATAGATTTTGTAAAGAACAATAAGTACTCTTTGGGGAGAAATATATGAAGTGTGGCTCTGCGGACTTTTATTAAAATATAATTAAAAGAACTTGAAGGAAATCAGTAGGCTCCTTTCTATACTTACAAGCCTAAAACTGTACCTCTTCACTCTTTTTTTTTCTCTCTCTCATCTTAATCTCTAACCTCTTAACATTACCTTCATAGTTCAACTGCGAGGTTTCTTCTCAGTTGCATTTTGGCACTGAATTTCCTCACAAACCCAAGTCTTATGACTTAAATTCATAAATCCGAATCCAAAATTAATGGTCAAGAAAAAAATTCAATTTTCTATTCACAACTAATTATTATTATTATTATTATTATTATTATTATTATTATTATTATTATTAGCTAAACTACAACCCTAGCTGGAAAAGCAAGTTATTATAATCCCAAGGGCTCGAACAAGAATAAATAGCTTAGCTAGGAAAGGAAATAAGGAAATAAATAAACGATATGAGAAATAATTAACAATTAATAAATTATTTTAAAATCGGTGACAACATCAAAACAGAGATTTCATATATAAACCATAAAAAGACTTATGTCAGCCTGTTCAACAGAAAAAACATTTGCTGCAAGTTTGAACTTTTGAAGTTCTACCGATTCAAACTACCCAATTAGGAAGATCATTCCACAACTTGGTCACAGCTGGAATAAATCTTCTTACATTATCTTCTATAAAACATTTGAACTGCTTAGGTAAAGGCTTAGATGGCTTGCAATACTTATCAGAAAGGAAGGGCCCGGATATCCAGGGAGTGCAAAGGGGGGTTTACACGTTCGAACGGGTCGTCGAACCCGGTTGTCGAACCTGCTTGTCAAACGGTTCTGAGAGGTGGAGTCAGCCACAAATGCATAAGGTTTGTGGACAATGAAGCCCCGCCCACAAAAGTTAGGATAGAACAGATTTTCTTCGAACCGTTTGACAAACGTGTTCGACAACCAAATACCCCGTTCAAAGGTTCGAACATCACTTCAAAAACTTTTTTGGCGAACCGCGTTCGACGAACCGTTCGACCATATAAATTCCGCCTTAAGAGTGTGTGAAAGATATGGGTGAATAGACACACCGTTTATGTGTAGTAGGTGTATGAAGGAATTAATTTTGTGCAAGTTTTTTTTACTTCTCAGGGGCTTCGGTTACGATTCAATGAGGAATTTAGCTGAGTCATGGGAAGTCTGTACCCGTGGTTTACATATCAAGCAAACTCTTTAAGGAATTTGTGGGATACCTTAAACCGAAACTCTCCCCGCTCCACCTTTTCAAAGTGGGAAGATATTATGGTAACGAAAATATAGTTATATTTTTTTTTTTCATTCCATATCCGTAGAATTGCCAGAGTAATTATTTGTTCTTTTTAAGCAAAGATTTATGAATTGAGGTTGCTATCCCTAATTCCTTCCCCATTTATTTTTGAGGGATTGAGGTGTCGACAGCCTCCGTCTTTTTTTAGCAGTCTCCCTTTAAAATGCTGACAAGAAATATGTAACTGCTCAAATCCACTGATTAAATACCAGCGTTTAGCGAACAAATGTTTGGGAGCAAGTTAGGTCAGCTTTAGGAGAATGACCTTAAAGTCAATAGTTTTTGTCAATGCAAAAGTAAATACTTTCTTTCTGAAAGCAAATAGTTTTTGTCAATATAAAAGTAAATACTTTCTTTCAGATAATAAATAGTTTTTGTCAGTATAAAAGTGATTACTTTCTTCCAGAAAGTAAATAGTTTTTGTCAATATAAAAGTAAATACTTTCAATAAATAATTTTTTTGTAATATAATTGTAAGTTTCGCTGACAATCATTCTCGCTGTGTCATTTATCAGTGATATTGACAAATAGCCACGTTTCCCACTGTCATAACAAGAAATTATCTTCACATATCATAAGTTACACATACAGAATGTCAAAAGGCCATCATATCTTACATTCTGTCAAAAAGTCACTTTTTACGTTAAAGGTCTTGTGTGCATCAGGTTATACAGGATGTGTACGGAGACTAAAGCTAATCTCCAGAGTAACATTATCTGCCAGTTTCCTTCCTTTGTATGACTCGTCTTTTTCGTCCCATGTCTGTGTTTCAGATTATTCTTGATTATTTACCCGGGTCAAGGTTTTTGATATTACGAAACCCCGCTTGTTTTCTTTTCAAAAAAAGAAAAACCAAAATATATCAACCTATTTAAATAAAGATGACTTGTTCTCGTCATTATGGTTTGTTTAATTTTTTTTTTCTAGGCATTTTCTCCTTTTGTTAGAACAAAGTTGAAGTTTTTTAAATTAGAGAAGTTTTATTAACTGTTTAATGGTTCCGAGATTTTTTTTTAATGTGTAAGCGAACTTTAAATCTAATATTCATACATGCAATGTGGCTTTAGTGACGAAATGTATTTGAATTTTATTTGAATATACAACTTGTCGAAGACTGTTTATGTATAACGTAAAAAAAATGTATTCCGACCTTATTAAATCAAGTATATGTCTAAAACAATATATTTTTTCTTTTGCCGTTTGTTCATGAAAAATTGATCAAATTTTATTGTAGGTGTTGCTTTAGTAAATAAGATATATACGAGTGATATTTACTGTGAGCTGAATATATATAATTCATTGCATTTTTTTATTTCTTGACATCCGTTGAAAATATACCCAGTCATATCCTGTTTTCAAAACTATTGCATTTATTTTACGATTTTGTTGTTGATCACGTGTGGGCGCTACTTCTGGTAATAATTTTGGGAGTTATTATTATTATTATTATTATTATTATTATTATTATTATTATTATTATTATTATTATTATTAAGGACTCCAAAAGGGAAAACATCTCAGTGAGGAAAGGAAATAAGAAAATGCATGAACTACAAGAGAGGTAATAAACAATCAAAATAAAATATTTTAAAAAAGTGCAACAGTGCAACATCAAAATAAATCTCATATATAAACAATAAAAGAAATAAAAAAAAGAGTAAATGAAATAAGATAGAAAAGTGTGGCCAGGTTACCCTCAAGCAAGAGAACTCTAACCCAAGACAATAGAAGACCATGATACAGAGGCTATGGCACCACCCAAGACTAAATAGTGGTTGGGTTTAGAAATGGGGGAAAATAGAATGGAACAAATGAAAATTAATACAATTTTCGACAGATTTACCTTCCTTTCCGCTTAACTATATCCATTATTGTTGTAGCGGCAGTATTCTTTGCGTAATTCATTAACATGTGTCAATAAAGTAAGTGATACTTTTTGGTGCTTATAAGTATTTTTTTTTTTTCATAAATAATTAGGTCTTTATATTTTACTGGTCTGATACTTACAGTTCTTAGGTAGAGTATTTTATTTGTCGAATGCTTCCCTGCTGTGTATTATCTGATATATATATATATATATATATATATATATATATATATATATATATGTGTGTGTGTGTGTGTGTGTGTGTGTGTTTGTATATCATCATCATCATCTCCTCCCACGCCTGTTGACGCAAAGGGCCTCGGATAGTTTTCGCCAGTCGTCTCTAGATTAAGCTTTGTAGTCAATACTTCACCTTTCATCATCTCCTCCTTCACGCTTCATGGTCCTCAGCCATGTAGGCCTGGGCTTTCTAACTCTTCTTGTGCCTTATGGAGCTCAGTTGAAAGTTTGATGAACTAATCTCTCTTGGAGAATGCTAAGAGCATGTCCAAACCATCTCCATCTTCCCCTCATCATGATTTCATCCACATAATATGTGGCACTTGGGTAATCTCTCTTATTGTTACATATCTAATCCTGTCCTTCCATGTATTGTTTCATTGTCATGCCATGACTCATGTCCATACAGAAACATATATCACTATACTGATATATAGCATGATTTTTTATATGAAATTTCAGGCGATTTGATTTCCAAATTTTACTTAACCTAGCCATTATTCTGATGATCCTGTACTAGAGATCATAATTCCAAAATATTCAAATGATTCCACCTCATTAATCCTCTCTCTTCCAATGATACTTCATCTTCAATTGCATATTCCTTCTTCTAATCTCTGTCTTTCTTCTATTTATGTTGTCATCACTGTCTTTCTTATATATATTGAATAGATGATTGTTGAGAGTAGTACGTACACCTTGCCTCAAGGTTAATCAAACTGCTTATGAGCCGGAAGCATCTGTCTGTGTTTCAGATGGATACCCACACACACACACACACACACACACACACACACATATATATATATATATACATTATATATATATAAATATATATATATATATAATGTACGTGACCAGTCAAAAATTACTGCTAAATATTTTGGTAGATATTCACACACATGCGCACACATACGCACTAGGGTATAACTACTGCTCTCCCCCATACCCGAGGGAAGGGGAGAGCTGAACGGCACCCGATATATATATATATATATATATATATATATATATATATTGTATATATCTATATCTATATCTATATATATATATATATATATGTTTGTGTGTGTGTGTGTGTGCAAAGAATGCAAAGATATAAATACAATGTAGCAGGTAAATAACGTTGACAGACTCAAGAAAATGAAATAGCATCAAGTCGGCATTTGAGAGGTGAATCTGTGTCAGCCAAGCCATGCAGAAAACGAGTTCTGACCGGTCGGAAGTAGGCCTGACCCGTTCGGCTTCCTTGCCTTTCAAAGCCTACGCAATTCCCGGTCCAGACTAAGTTCCCTCTTATCCAGGTTTCTGTTAACATGTCTTCTCATATCCAGGTTTCAGTTCGTGTTTTTGATTTGGCTTAGAAAACATTTGGTTGTTATGAGAGGGTGCTGCTGCTAACCATTCTGCTATTGAAATGAATACTTAGTTTTCACCCCTCGTCAGGTAAGTAGGAACAAAGAGGAAGAATTCCCCCTTTGTATTTTTTAATGTCGGCTATTCCCCAAAGTTGGAGGAAGTGTTATAGTAGATAGATAAATCTATCTATGAATCGTATATGGACTGGAATTTTCCTTTTTGTTTGACAATTATGTTTAGAATTCGATATTTTCTTTTCAGTAATCATGGTGTTAAGGTGAAGATTATATCCCTCATTTTGAGAAATTAAAATCATCTCCTATGTCATATTGATTGATACCACCCTGGATGTGATTTTCTTTGATTTGGAAGTTGGGAAAAAATTGTCTTTTAGGTTGGCAATTTGACCGTAAATCTCTTAGGAAGTGTGTTGATTCTAGAATGAGAGTTTTTCCTTTGTAGGTCCCTAGTCCTCTAACTGTTAATCCTAACTAGGAATTTATAGGTCCTTAGTCCTCTAACTGTTGATCCTAACTAGGAATTTTTATGGAGAAATATGCAAGAACTTTGTAGTGAAATAAATACGGGGAGAAAAGTTCGAGGAAAAAAAAGGAAATACAAGTATTTTTAGGATTTTTTTTAAGCGTGCTTTTCGGGTCTTACGGTATACAGCAGGGGAACCCTACTCTCTACAGAAACATAAGTAATTAATTTTTTAGCATACATTCCAAGGCATTCCACGGTAATACTTAGAAGAAAGGTATAATTGATTCATGAAAAAATGTGAGGGGTTTGTTTTCGACTGGCAAGGATGTAATCAAGAGAAATAAAACGTTGAAAAATGAAAAGTCAATCGAAGTTAGTGGGATTACTGACAGTCGTCAGTTCATGATAGGTTGCACTTCCACTAAACTGAGAAATGAAATCAGAAAAAATATTCGGTTATTGAGCTAAGACTCACTCTGGCCGTATCGTAATCATTGAGGTTCATCATGTTTATATTAAGTCTTATTATAGTGTAGGCATTGAATCATAACATGATATCTTATATAACTTGTAGATAGAGGTTTTGTTATTTATTGACAAATGTTAGACTTCTTAATGTCTGACATTTATCTGAAGTGTTTATTATATTATTATTATTATTATTATTATTATTATTATTATTATTATTATTATTATTATTACTATTATTTTATTTCTTATCAAAAGTCTGAGATCGTCAAGAAAATCTAAATTAACACTTATCTTGTTGTGGTGGGGGAACGTGATTTTATACATAGCAATTTTTGGCTTATAATAAGCCAAAAGAGGCTATATCTAGAATCCTGTAACTTATCACGGAACGTTAAATTAGATGAGTAATGATTAAATTTTGCTATTTTGCCACAAAAAAAAAAAAAAAACCCCACTGTGGAACATGTATTGAAGACTGTCAAGAGACAGGGAATGAAATTAAGAATAAATTTTTTTTATGTATAGTTAATCCCCTTGCTTTATAATCCGAGTGTGAAATTTTATTGTTTAACCTACCGGCAATGATTACCATTATGGATTTTTGATGAAATGGCTATTTATCTTTTAATTTTTGTAGTGTTCAGAAAGTGCCATTCTCAGAAATCTTATAGTTTATTTAATATCAGTATTTCTTTTTATAAATACATTGTGGATTAATGTTTTTTGCTTGACTTTTAATAGAATAATTTTTCAAACGTATGCTGATAAATCGTTAAAGGATTGAATATTAACTGTAGTTCGAAATTATATTTATTTCATTTAGGTAAAAGGCAGAAGATAAGAGATTAGTGAAAGATTGAAGAAAGCAAATCAGATAATGGCTAGGTTAAGTAAAATTTTGAAATCAAATCGCCTGAAATTATATATAAAAATTATACTATATATCAGTTTATTGAGATCGGTGTTACTCTGTGGACATGAGTCATGGTATGACAATGAAACAATCTCCAATATATTTAGTAGATTTGAGTACAAAGCTCTCAAAAGGATATCGGGAGTTAAATGGCTGGACAGGTTTAGAATTGAAACTATAAGAGAGATTACTCAAGTGCCATATGTGGATGAGATCATGATGCGGGGTAGATGGGGATGGTTTGGGCATGCTCTTCGCACTCCCCAAGATATATTAGTTCATCAAACTTTCAACTGGGATCAACAAGGCACTAGAAGAGTTTGAAGACCCAGGCCTACGTGGCTGAGGACTGTGAAGTACGAAGTAGGAGATGATGAATGGAGAAGTATTGAATTAAAAGCTCAGGATAGAGAAGACTGGTGAAATCTAACCGAGGACCTTTGTGTCAATAGGCATAGGATGATGATGAGGTAAAAGGGTAGTTTTATTACAATACTTTTATGAAAGGCTTGATTGGTATTTCATTTTATGTATACGAGAAGTATTAGTTTTTCCCCTCTTTTAACTAATTCCCTTTATGAATTTATTTTATTCATTTGCATGATTGAAATATAAATTCCTTTTATATAATGCTCTATTTCATTTTATCAATCATGATACGGTAATAAGTGGGCTTTTGGAAAATGCCTTTGACAAACATGCTTGAATTGCTTTTAATTTTGATACTTATAAAAAGTACTATTTGCATTCATAGTTTTAATACAATAAATGTATTTTTATTAATGAAAATGAAAGAGACAGTTTTATATCAATGCAATCAATTTTAACTTATTTTCCAATATATGTATAATAAGAAAAAGACTGGTATGACTAATCCTTATCCCCATTACCCCAGGGACGAGGAGAGCTGGCATGACCGGATATATATATATATATATATATATATATATATATATATATATATATATATATATATATATATTATATATATATATATATATATATATATATATATATATATATATATATATATATATATACACACACTGTAAAAGGGTTTGTCTGTTGCCATGATCAGCAAAGCTGTATTAGTCAGGGCCACCAAAACTACTATGGGTTTCACGGACAGTGCAAGTGCGATTTTTTGCAATTATCCTGTAACGAACAGTCGTATCAGTACGAGATTTTACTATAGTGTATTACACTCAGTAAAGAAATTTATAGGAGTATCATGAATCATTTATTGTAAATAATAAAGACTTTTGTACCTATACCAAGAGGCAAAACTCATTAGCCAAGCAAGAAAACGAACACCAGGTTGGAAGAGCTCCGCCTGCCTACAACCCCCTTCACCTCCAACCCCCATTTTCTTCCTCCTCTCTCCTTTCTTCCCTCACCTGCCCTACGTCTTTCCTTCTCTCTTTCTCTCTCTCTGAATGTTGCTTTGATTTAAACATATTTTTTTACGATTTTTTTTCTATCAATCTAATAATTATTTACATAACCAATACCATAGAGAGAGAGAGAGAGAGAGAGAGAGAGAGAGAGAGAGAGAGAGAGAGAGAGAGAGAGAGAGAGATGAGCAAACCAGTGAATAAATCAGTCAGTCATCTGATAGGTAACAACCGATTGAATTGTTCCATATCTACAACAATAAATATTATAATTAGATAAGATAGATAGATAGATAGAGTGCTTGATATAAAAAAAAATCATACAAAATAAGTTGCAACTTAAGCTACCTTCTCAGAAAGAGAGCATGAAGGGAAGGGAAAGAACGGAGAGGGATGGATGGCGTGGAGGTGGAGAGAGATAGCTTGAAGCAGGGGGAGAGCAGGTGAGGGATGAAAGGAGAGGGAGGGAGGGGGTGGAGGTAGAGGTTCTGTATATTATTGTTCGGTTTTGTGACTGGATGATTGAGATTTTGCCCTTTGGCATAGGGGCAAGTGTCCTTATAATTAATAATTAACAATTCATTATACCCCTATAAATTTCCTCACTGGGTGTAATACCCTATAGCAACATCTCGTATTGATACGACTGTTCGTTACAGAATAATTGCAAAAAATCGCACTTGCACTGTCTGTGAAACCCATAGTAGGTTGGTTTCCTGTGAGCGATCACACTAAAGTCTCCCACTGTAAACAATCCTCGCTGGCCAGCGTGGTAATGAAAATGGCCAAACTCCAGAGATGACCAAGACATGTCTGAGGCCTTTGTCTTACAGTGGGCTAGAAACATCTGTATTTATTGTTGTTTGTCGTATATGCTGTATATAATTTGTATGTATGTATGTATGTATACATTATATATATATATATATATATATATATATATATATATATATATTGATATTTGTTGCATATACTGTATACGCTTTGTATGTATGTATGTATGTATATATATATATATATATATATATATATATATATATATATATATATATATACTGTATATCTCAGAGAGGTGTGTAGTTGTAGGATAGGAAACAAGTTGTGAATTTATAGCAGTATTATTTATGTCTGTAGATGTCACTGTGCTTATTGAGAACAGTGAAAAGTAACTGAAGAAGCTGGTGAAACATTTTGAAAGCGCTTGCTCTCGGAGAAAGTTGAGAGTAAATATGTTCACTATTAAGGGAATGGTGATGAAAACAAAAAGTGAGAGGGAGAATTAAATGTAGCATGGATGGTGGAAATTTTTTATTTTTTATTTATGCACTGTATCTGAAATATAATGCATGATGTTGAGATGGGAGAAGAAGTGAAACGAGGAAAAGGTGAAATAAGCAAGCCGAATGATGTGCACAAAAGATTGATAATAACACGTAATTTGTCTGTGGAATCCAAGATGGAAATAGATACTGTTTTTGCAGTGACGAAGTGTGGATGTTGAATTCGGATATAAAAAAAGGTGTTAACTTTCATTTAACTGATTGTATAGTATCTGTTATATACAAAGTATTTAAAGAGTGAGAAACCTTGATACACAAGGAAGAATTGGTAAAAAGATTAGTGCAGGTGAAACGGTGAATCCAATTTATTTTGTTATATTTTTATTTTGAAAGA
>NC_090743.1:28340235-28347735 GCF_036898095.1 Palaemon carinicauda
TTTCATATTCAAATAAGCCATATATATTTTTGATATATTAATGTCTGGATTCTCTTAACGACCTCGGGATCAAAGCCGCAGGCGAAATCTCACAAAGACAAGAGCTTGGCTTATTTGAATATATATATATATATATATATATATATATATATATATATATATATATATACACACATATATACACACACACACATACACACCTGTCTGAGTGGGGATGCCTTAACGTGGTGAGAAAGTTTGCATATCGCCTTGATCAGCAAAGCTTTACTAATCAGGGCCACACATACTATGTTGGTTTGCTGTGAGCGATCAGACAAAAATCTCCCACAATCACTAATCTGCACTGGCCAGCGTGGTGATGAAAAATGGCCAAACCCCTGACATAAATTGACATATCAGCATCCTTTGTCTTGCAGTGAATTAGAAACGGCTGTATTTGTGTTATTTTGTTAGTTTATATATATATATGTATATATATGTATATATATTATACACATATATATATATATGTATATATATATATATATATATATATATATCTTATTTCAATGAACAATTAAAAAAGAAATTATTATGACCTTTTTTATAAAAACCCTTTCCTCCTGTATGAAAATGTTTACCGTCGTAGAAACATTTGGAGCAATGCCCAACGAATTAGGGCTTATCATGCAAAGGTGTGTTTGTATGTCTTTTATCATTGTTGTAAGAGTATATAGATCATTAGGAGATTTATATGGCCATGCAGACTCATATATGTGATCAGAAATTACCTTTTGTTAATCGACAGAAGATTATTATGTAAGGAAAATCATGGCAGGTCACAAGATGAAAACACTTTGATATGATTTAATTTTACATAGAAAATTTTTCCACTTTGGATGACTGGATGTAATCTTAGTTTGTTTTGTGGTAATTTAGACCTTTTTTTTTAAAACTTTTAGAAGTGCAATGAATGTAGTTTTTACTGAGGGATTTTCAATTCCTTGTTGATTTTGCAGTCGTGAATACCGTGTTGGTTAGCATAAATATGGTGTTTGTATTAAGTACCATATACACTAGGTGGGCACCTTACAGTAGATCTTTGGGACACAGACAAAAACCTGAAGCAAAACGGATTTATATATATATATATATATATATATATATATATATATATATATATAAGTATATATATATATATATATATATATATATATGTATGTATGTATATGTACACATGTATATATATACACATGTGTATATATATATATATATATATATATATATATATATATATATATATATATATATCACGCATGCATACATACATATACATATACAACATAAATATCGCCCACCAACCTGTTTTCGCAAATATAACAAAGGTGCCATTGAACAAGGAAATGAAAAAAAGAATGCAGTATCAACATTAAGTAGCATCCACGTTGCATCAGCAAAGAAATATTCGAAACTGTTGTCACTCCTACTGTCGAGAGAGAGAGAGAGAGAGAGAGAGAGAGAGAGAGAGAGAGAGAGAGAGAGAGAGAGAGAGATTCCATTGCTGAAGTCAAAGGAATTAGTGAAACAATTGCATATGATTCATATTAAGAATGAAAGCGATCTTCCAGGAATAATTTTAACTATTGTGTTAAGAGTGAAAATGAAAATTGTTAGAAATATTAAAGTCATTATCTTATCAGGATAAATTGCTGAACTAACTAGCAGCTTTCTGCGAGGCTGTGTTTTATCTGAATTCCTAATCTATTTGATAAGGACGTTCCTACGTTAAGGTTAACTGACAAGAACTCTCATTTCTGTGAACTTTAGTCGTACTGTGTGGGTTAACTAGAATAAAAAGGCTTATTTTTTAATGTTAACATTTGGAATTTAATGTTATAAGAGAAACAAATTATTGATAATTTTTCTTCGCGTCATTTTAACAGCAATTTGTTTCACCGTAATTTACATATAAAATGAAACTTGTGTTCCAAACCTGTTAATCAGAGGTTTTTAAGAAGTATTACGAATGATTTATTTATTATTTTCAATTGAAAGTATTACAAGTTTACTTAAATGTGTTCAGTATATATATATATATATATATATATATATATATATATATATATATATATATATATATATATATATATATATATATACAACAACAACAAATGTAACTGTTTGTCATCCACTGTAATACATAGGTCACAGACATGTCTTTATTCATGTCGGGTTTGGCCATCTTCGTCATCACGCTGGCCACTGCAGATTGGTGATGGTGGGAGACTTTTGTCAGATCTCTCACAGTCAACCAACTTATTATGGGTGGGCCTGACTACCACAGCTTTGCTGATCATGGCAATACACAACCCGTTTACCACGTCAAGGTGCCCCCGCTGTATATATATATATATATATATATATATATATATATATATATATATATATATATATGTATATATATACATATACCTATACATATATATATATATATATACATATACATATATATATATATATATAAATATATATATATATATGTATGTATATATATACATATACATATACATATATATATATATATGTATATATATATATATATATATATACACATATATAAATAAATATATATATATAATATATGTTTATATATATATATATATATATATATATATATATATATATATATGTATATATATACATATACATACATATATATTATATATATATATATATACATACATATATAAATATATAAATTTTTTTCTCGATAAATTGCATCTTTTAGAGTAGCGAATAATATATGATACAAGCATATAACTTATAATCTTTTCATGAAATAAC
This sequence comes from Palaemon carinicauda, assembly GCF_036898095.1. Lineage (NCBI taxonomy): Eukaryota > Metazoa > Arthropoda > Malacostraca > Decapoda > Palaemonidae > Palaemon > Palaemon carinicauda. The sequence continues at coordinate 28,343,059 of NC_090743.1, forward strand.
CTTGAATGTCCTTGCAATCCAATTCTTCGGGGAATGTAATGAACGTATTAAAAAAATCTGTGTAGGAAAAATCTTCTTATCTTTGAAACGCAAGCCAAAAAGGATTCGTGAAATCTAGATTTTTTTCCTCATATTCTACTTGTCTAAAACATTAATCGTGAATAATGATTATTCGCTTTTCTGTGCGGTAATTTCTAATTTATGCGTTGCGATAGTTGAACGCAAGTTTTAATTGTAGATAAAAGATTTTCCTTGCTTTCCAATTAATGATAGCGGAGTATAAGTAGTTGTAGTTATAATATTAGTAAACAGCCTATTTTATTTCTTTAACATAGGGCGAAAGCATGAATCTCTGTAGGAAGAATTTGAATTTAAATGGTTCGTGTTTTCCATTTGTGTAGTTTATTGAAAATAGGTAAATTGATTTATTTCGATTCCAAAAATTTTATTAGAAATAAAATAATTTTTATCTCGTGTATTCTTGAATTTTATTTTCCAGGCGTAATGTTTGATCTATTTCACCACGCTTGTATCTTTTATCCCTCTTCCCAGCTCTTTACAAAAATAGGAATTGCTTTTCCAGGGCTGTCGAGGAATTACAGTTCAAGTTTCAGTTTTGCTCTCATTTGCCTCTCTTGTTTATAGGTACCTCACATTCAGATCTTATGGTCAGAGGGGAATAAGCGCGTGTTTTGACCGGCACCTCCTTGTTCCTGAAATTCAAGCGAATATCGGGGATTTTGGAATTCAAATGTTCTTTCTTCAGGTTAGGGGAGTTATTCCTTTCTTTTTATAAAGTATGGATTGGTCATATTTGAGATGGAAGAGTTTATTACTGATTGATATTGAATTGTTTAGCATCAGGATCACCAGGTAGTAATAATGGCTTTATTTTTTTTTTGCCTGGTGTTTATATATGTATATATATATATGTATATATATACATATATATATATATATATATATATATATATATATATATACATATATATATATATATATATTATGTTTTACGCGATCCGTCAAAAATGACAGCTAAATATTTAGAGAAATCTGCTCAGACACGCACCCCTCTCTCACCAGTGTATAACTACTGCCTCTCCCCTTTCAGGAGGGACGGGGACAGCTGAGCGCGTGACCGGAAAGAAATTATATATATATATATATATATATATATATATATATATATATATATATATATATATATATATGTATATATACATATATATATACACACACATAAATAGCTAGACACTTGTTTTTTATTTTATATATATATATTATATATATATATGTATATAGTATATATATATATATATATATATATATATATATATATATATATATATGTAAATAGCCAGACAAAGGCTTTTTAATTTATACATATACAGTATATATATATATATATATAATATATATATATATGAATACATAGCCAGACACTTGGTTTTTATTATATATATATATATATATATATATATATATATATATATATATATATATATATATATATATACACACACACTTAAATAGCCAGACACTTGTTTTTTTATTTTATATGTGTGTATATATATATATATATATATATGCCAATAGCCAGACACTTGTTTATTTTATATATATACATACACACACGTATATATATATATATATATATATATATATATACAACTATTTATTAATACTATAATAACAAGTGCTTGGGCGTAAACACAGACGTCCATTTCATCAAATATTAATGGCAATTGCACTGAATTAGCATACCCCACAGAAACCATATGACTTTTTAAAGTTTCACTTACTTTCGTATATCGATTTTTGAAATTGCTGGAAAAAATGTATGTTGAGCAGATGCAAATTTTAGATGGCTTTATATATGAGAATCCTCACCCTAAAAAGGTCAACTTGATCACACTTCGGTGTTTTTTGTTATTAGTTATAATAAATAACACATTTTCCTTGTTGAATTTGTTGTTCACTGCATTTTACCAATTAACAATTCATAATTTTGTTTCGGATGATTTTATCGTAATTATAACTAGCTTAACTAAACATGATTTTACTTTTTAGCTCCTTTGGTAATTTTGATTTTAGATCTATATTTGACTCTACAAATTGTATATTAAGTTTTTTCTTTGAAAGTTTTTTTTTTCTTTTGATAAGATAGAGTACAGTTAATCACCAACTGAAATAGTACAAAGAGGATAGACTCGACGGTACGAAGGTTGTTGAGAGACTGACGAATTATGAAATACCACGAAAAGCAAGAATATACAGGAAAAGCATATCTTGGTTGATAAGATATAAGCTCTTTTATCAAGAAGCGTTACCAAAACAACTTCTCCTCTTGGCTATGCTGCTTTTCTGAGGCTCTACAAATAATGGATTTGGGGATCATTACTTCGATTAGATTCACTTGCATTGCAATGGGTAATATTATAATCTCAGGAATATCAGTGCAGAATTTCACTTCTTCCCAAAGATTATAGCGAGTTTTCTCCGGAAATTTCAATGTAAAGCTATCGGTGCCAATCTTGTTAAACTGATGTAACTTTACCCATTAATAGGAAAATCCAAAGTGTTTATAATACTGAGACCTCCATTTGCTGTCACTGGGTTACTGTATTGCGTTGCTTTATTTGTGAGGGATATTTCCTTTAATCGACTTATCAGATGATAAAATTTCCTGTTTCATATTTGAGGAATGGAATGGAATGTCATTTTTATAAAGATTTGTTTTTGAAATTTATCGTTATTTCAGTTATATTTTCCTGTTTGAAATGTTTTCATCTCAAGTTTAAAGTCTAGTAAATCCAACTAGTTTCATTTGCCTTTCGTTGAATAGTAAATCTCTCTGTGTAACATTAATCTATTTTTCAAAGGTTTGAATTCTCTTGTTTAATGTAGCTACTGCAGTTACGCAGCATGACTTGAAAAAAAGGTAATTGCAGTATCATGCTACATTTCACTAGGTAATTGTTCTTATCTCGTACAGGATAGAAATTCTTTACTTAATCCCAAAGTCAATTTCTACAAGTTATCTTCTGTAAATATTTGGGGTTTCCGCCGTATTGGCTTTATATTAAAAGAATTTTGTTTTTTGATAAGTGACAACAGAACTAATAGTCCAAACCTCACAATGCTGTATTACTGTAAATATGGTGATCATTTTTCATGTTTCATAATTAATGTTAGGATAATTATTTTTGTGTTAATGGTTGTTACTATTTTCACAACGTACACAAATTCATATATGTCATAGAAAATTGTAAATATACGAGTTTACGCGAAAAATAGATATAAATAAAGAACATATATATGTAACACTTCTAGGCGAATGGGCGATCCCGTTGCTATGGTCTGTTATGTCCGTGCCTCGCTATAGAAGGTAACAGTATAAAGTTTCCTTATTGCCTTTTTGATGAAGAAAAGAGACCACCGTCAAAAACTGTCAAAAAGGCAAAGATCCACTGGCATTTGTCATCTTCGCAAGACAACACTATCACAAGAATTGTTTAACGATCGATCAGGTAGAATTTGAGGTGTATTTTTCATTTAGTCAGGAAACCTTATGAATCATACCTTGGTGTATTCAATGGAAATACTACGTGTTGTTAAAGGTGACTTAAAGGATGGTCTAGATAAAAGAACCGTATTTTCATCCAACGTTGAATACACGATGATCATTGAGACTGGTTTGGTGTTAAACATTCTTTGGCAGTTTTGTATAGATGTTTCATCATCAAGTATTTTCGGCGTTATTATCAATACCCCTCCTCCTCTTCCTCCTCCTCCTCCTCCTTATTCTTTTTCCTTTTATTCTTCTTAATTGGTGAATGTAGGGAATTTTTACCTTGGCTAAGTAAGACTTTATATCTATAATGATTTTCTAATAGTTTTCACAGACATACACATAGTCTAATGCTGGAGATAGGAGGACGAAGTGGCTATAAGACAGCCCATGTTTTAAGAATTATCAGCATCCTTCACATTAAGTCGATACAGTAAGTTTCCAGTCAATTTAGCAAAACATAATTTGAAATAGGAAAGGTTAAAAACCAACAGCAATAAGAAAAGCATTTAGATTATGTGTGTTTAGTTTTCGTTTTGAAATGAATATATGCATTTAATATAAAATTTCATAAGTAATGTGATATTCTTTTCCTTTTGATATGAAAATATGAATTTAATATAAAATTTCATAAGTATTGTGATACTCTTTCAGGGGTTATTGAATTATTCTTAATTAACTTCTCTTAGTTTTGTCTGCTTTTTGTTTTTGCCATATATGCATGCTAGTGTATTCATATAAGTGAAAGCTTAATCTTAGTTTATTGTTGTTAGTGTTACGTTTATTTGAATTACGACAATTTTTAGAGAATAAAAGGAGTTATCTTCCCTGCTTGGAATTAAAGGTAAACTACTACTCTACAGTATTGAGGAAGAATTATTTGGATCATGACAGTTCTCTGAACATAAAAGCAGCTTACCTTCCCTGCTTGGAACTAAAGTGAAAGTAATTTACAGTATTGAGAAAGATGAAGTGAGGTATATTTCTCATTCCAATAAAAGGACCAGTTCGATGTGGCCTTAATTAAACTTCCATATGAAAATGATATAAGCCGTAATGTATATAGTTTTTCTTAAGAAATTCTTATGCAATGGTTGTCAGCTATC